>NW_019741300.1:186335-276749 GCF_002891405.2 Cryptotermes secundus | reverse complement strand
TATATATTATAAGTCAACAGTATCAAACATTATATTTATATGAAACAGTTATCAGCACTGGGCAATTCAATAATATGAACTGAAAAGTGAAACCATTTTTTTTTTTATCTTAGTGACAGTGTGAAGCATTGCTCTTCTGAAAGTAGAGTTTGTATTTCAAGTACAACAGGAAAACTACATTGAGATACTTAGTAAAATGTAGCCTACTGAAAGCTTGTATTCTAGGATAAATTTCAATAACTATTTTGCTGTAAGTGAAGCAGCTGGTGACTGTTAGTAACATGCACTTTATCTGTGAAAGTGGAACACTTTATTTCCAAATTGAGGCATGATCGAGAAATACTTACCTGTACTAGAATGTAGTTTTGGAAATGTCAAAGGGGCACACTCTGGATAGGATGAAAGTCCTGCATTTAAGCCTTCAGTGATTCAATTTTTAGCCCCCTTCCCCTTCCCCTGTGTAACTTTACTTATTTACATTCCAATAATACATCATGAATCAAAGTTCAAGATATATTACTTAGTAACTACATTCATAAATGGTAGACAAAAAGGTTTTGATTAACCTTTAATGTCTGAAGTGCCCCGATCGGGCCAGTGATGAGTATGGTCGTCATGGCCAAAGTACCCCGTTTTGGCTGGTTGGGCATTTAAACTCCACTAGTGGAAACGCACGCACATGCTGCTAGTAGAAGTGCATGCAGTTTTTTAACATTTATTTTTAAATGTAGTAATTACCAGACAGACTTGAATAAAATCATAATAGAGGAATTAAAATGATACCTAAGTGAACAACAGCAAGAAAGAATATACGTATGAGTTATGCCCACACTCATCCACGAGCCGGTACTTTTATTGCAGATTCTGCAGATTAATGTGTTAAAATATATAGTAAAATTCTATGTACATACCTTTTCTTTTTATCTACTTGATATATATATATATAGGCTGAAATGAAACTACAGTATTCGATTTCACTATGAACGCACAGAAAACAGATCACACTCTGTATCTCAGCCATGATGCGACTGTCTGTTCACGATCCTAGAAAGGGCAATATTCTCTTGCAGCTATAATGGAAGGTCTTAGCACTGAAGAAGGGAGCCTTCTAGCTTTCTCTTGAATAGCCATTCTTTCATTCTTCTGTCCTTTAGTCAAAAAATTCGAAAATCCGAAGAGTGTAAGCAGTGCTAGCGGAAGACCAAATTATTTTATTGCTTCAATCTGTTTTATGACACCAGGGACTGCTAAAATTTGTCCAGTGTTACAAACAGAAATGACTTTATAATGCAGAACATCTCTGTGAAGAACTGGGAAACCATTTTTTCAGTATACATCAAAATTAAAAGAAGAAAACTGAAAATAGAGTATAACTCTTTGTATAAAAATTTTCAAATCTTCCGTTATAATATGCGACACAATGTTTTTTGCTAATACAGACAAAGTTAATTCCATTCATTTATCATAAAAATTGAGTTAGATACAACATTTTTAAACACAATGCTTAAAATTATTTAAGCGCCCTAACAGGAACGGACATTTAAACGCAGAGTAGCAATGGGCATTTAAATAAACTCCGGCCAGGTCAAGCTTACCACCATTTCAGAAGTCTGGCGTTTAAAGGTTAAACACTTGGCACATATGCATTGTATACAATTTAGAAGTTCACTTTAATATCGATAAAAACATGGGATATTTACATTTTTCCAACCTTCTCTTCCAACTTAAATAGGCTACTCAGAATTCAACATTTCGAAGTTCACATATCCCTGATTATTATTGCATGCACCATATAGAAAGGAGTGCATAGTGAAAACTACAATGTGGAAGTTTTGTAACAGAACACTGTACATATACATGAAAAGATAGTTTCTCATACATCTCACCTTCCACTGTTATAATACTAACCATTGCAATACATGGCATAAATAGCTGCCTTCCACAGAATACTTTTATTACGGTATATTCATTTACATGATCTATAATAATACAGTGAATCTATATATGTTGAGTATAACAGCTTATTTAGATCTTTCACTATAGTAACACTGAAGAGAATGAGAGAAAGTTAAAAACACTTAATTTTAAACTATAAAATAACTGACTATGAGATTCACATGGATTTATTAGGTTTTCCGTATTAAAGCATGCTGTCTGTTTGCCAGTCTGATCTGTTTCTTTAATTTTATGGGAATTTTATGATATTAGACATAAATTTCTACAGAATGGAGCCATAAAATCTCTTGAGGTGAGAGCAATACTGGCAACCCTAAATATATGTAAAATCTTTATGGTATGCATGCTATTTGTGTGTCATGATATTACAAATGGGGCCATCTACATAACAATAATATTGTCACATGTAGCAGTGACTAAGATGCAGCTTTGGATTGGTAGATCAGTTTACTGGATCTTCACTAGTCATAACTACAATTAGTTCTTACACTCTTAAGATTACTGTAACTATAGCATATAAAGTCTTCAAGGCTGTTAACACTACACAGCTGAATCCTCACAACTCCTTTCTGTGACAGCTTCATGTCCTTGACTCAAGGCTTTTAGCTATGACTGACTGCAAATGACCTTCACTCTCCCCTCTAAACCTCTGGCATGGACTCCACAGAAAACACCTATTATTGTAGACATGTTTACATTTCTGTTGCTTAGCACTGGGTATGGCATGGACCACACTGAAAAATCTTCTTCTGCTGTCAAAATTGTTGCATAACCTAGCAATAGACTGTTTACCAAGAACCTGTCTTCACGGTAACTTGTTTACCAACCCATTGTCGAGCAATGGGTGTACATGTAACATTATCTATGAATGTAAGCAAAGACAAATCAATACTAATGTATCACTATGCCTTTATTGTGCAAAGGTGGTTTCGACTTTCAAGAGATCATCATCAGGTGTACTTACAAGAATCAGTCTTAGTTCTTCAATTGAACTGAGTCATAGTTATTAAGTTGTTAGGTGGCAGGTTGACCCAGTGCAAGTCTAAGCAGAGCCGCAATGCAAACAAAAAAACAACAACAGGGATTCCTTTGCATACACATACATATAAGCATTAAACTCTCTACTTATGAGAACAAAACTAATTGAGAATGACACAAGACAGAAAACTGCTGAGCAACCCAAAACCGACGAAAGAAGTAAATCAACACTACGAAGATTCTGAGAAGGGCCCCCTCACTTTGCATCGACTTGCTACTTATGACTATAGCAAAACCTGATGATCCAAAAAAACTACTCCTAATTTTAAGCTTATCTTCGAACCAACTCTATATCTCAAGTGTAACCCAAGTAGTTAACTGGGAAATCTGAAAACATTTTTAAAATCAAAACTATATAAAAAGTTATCAGTCTTAATATCCAAACAAACGCAAAACTTTAGTGTGTATTTATTAGTATATTTAACAATATGGTAGTATTCATTATCAAAAATAAAATAAATTGTAATAATATGGATCCATATTAAAATAAATTCAAGAACTAAGACTGAATTCTTGTAAGTACACTTGATGATGACCTCTTGAAGGTTGAAACATGTAGCGAAACACCTTTGCACAATAAATGAATGGTGATATATTAGTACTGATTTGTCTCAGTTTACGATCACAGATATTACTGTTGTACAGACAGCCACATTTGTAGTATATGTAAAACGTCTACTCCAGTAAGAGCATAACAGAAATTAAGAAACTGACACATCTACCGCAGCATTATTCAACAGCATCACACCCGTGAGAACAGTGTCTAGCAGTGTGATGAAACAGCACATAATGCAGTTACATCCACTGTCCTCATAATGCTCTTTATTACTGAACACCATGCGGTTCAGAGGTTGTCTTGCAACAACTTCTGAATTAGATCATTTGGGTTTTGTAATCATAATTCAGCAGTATAAACTCTGACAACGAAATCATTATGATAACTGATGAACCACTGTGGTAAAGACCAATACAAGATTTGTATGTAGCATATTTTGTGTCTATATCAGTTAAAACATAATTACAGTATCAACATTTGAAGATGTCTGTTGGATTTCTTAAGACTATGCATAAGTGCTTGGCTCAAAGCTTCAGAAAGAGACAACTTAACCCTTCAGCGCGGTCATTTAAATTCAGCTGCTGTGTCTCTCCGGCAGTAATATTTTCAGCCGACCATTTAAATTTTGCTCGAAAATGATTTATTCATCATTATTCTTAAATTATATGAGATAGGAACATGAATCTTTCACTAAAATGATCTTAAAAGATGGATTTATAATCTTACCTTATAATATGAGCGCCCGGTATCTCGGCAATGGAAGCAGGTGGTTTAGAAGTTGAGCAGTGTATGGTATGCCTTGAAGCATTCTTCTAAACACAATGCTGCCTCACATTCACCACACCAATACTTCGTATCTTTCCTTTGGCCCTTTTTTTCCGCAAACCACACATATTCTGTGCGGTCTTGCCTTCTTCTCCGTGGGGGGAATACACTCAAGGAAATGTCTTTCCGTGAGTCGTTTAGGCGGCGGCTGAACTGATGGACGGCCGTGTACAGGATGACGTACCCCAGAACCGTGCTTTTCCACGAGCCCTTGCACTAGGGAAAGTCTGAACTGTAGTGTCCAGGTTTCGTTTGTTTGTGTGGGACCGATAGATTACCATACTGTTGTGGATTGCTACATTGAGTAACCGCCTGAACAATTTTAGGTACCACTTGGTACCCTTCTTTCGTTCAAGCAGGTACGGTTGTAGCATCTGGTCTTTCAGATCCACCCCGAGCATGTTTTTGTTGTAATCGCAAACAACCACAGGCTTTATTTCTGTCTTGTTTGCACGATTAACAACCACACGCATATCGTTTTTATGGTATGTGGATATCATGGTCACCCTTTTTTTGTCTTGCCACGTCTCCTGAGTGCTGAGCACAGTGTTCACCTTTTTTTCAATTTCTTATTTTTCACTAATGGAGGAACGTTTTTCCTGTTGGGACGTAAGGTTCCAACACAGTCTGTAGTTTTAGACTTCAAGAAACGAGCCAAATCAGGGGAGTTATAAAAATTATCCATCCACACTGTGTGTCCGCGACCCAGAAGATTTTCTAACAGTGTTATTACAATTGCTGTAGTTTTGTTTGTCTCTGCAGTCACATACTGATTTGTTAGTTCCATTCCTTGTCCAGTATAGACAAGAAAGGACCAAACATAACCAGAACTAGACTCGCAGAGTTCAAACGTTTTGATACCAAATTTCGCAGCCTTGAGTGGCAAGTACTGCTTGAAAGACAGACGACCTTTCCATAGGGTCAAGGATTCATCTATGGCAATGTTGTGACCTGGAAGATAGAGAATCTGAAATTTTCTACTCAGGTGCTGAATGACGGGATAAATTTTGAAAAGTTTGGAAGGGCCTTGGTACTCATTTTGCTTGCTGTTGTCCGAAAAATGCAGAAATCTCATTATGACCTCAAGTCTTTCCAGAGGTAAGGTCTCTGCAAAAAACGGAGTGAACAGCAGGCGGTTCTTTGAGTAATAAGACCTCAATGTAGGCCTCTGATCAATGCCAGTCAACATAATTAGTGCCAAAACCACGTACATTTCGTCCACTGTCACATCTTCCCACTTCCGAATCCTAGAGCGAAATGTGAGAGGTCTGGCGATTTTCGATATTTCCTGTTGAGCATACCTGTTCGTTTCATCAACAATCAGCTGCACAAGGGAAATATCGAAAATGCTTTCAAAAACACTGATGACATCTAGTTCAGCAGTGTCGAACTGAAAACACTGATGACATCTAGTTCGGCAGTGTCGAACTGGGGACCACACACACCACAAAACAATTCTCGCGAAGCGTGAAATGAATCGATATCTTCCCACACAAATCTCCTGGGCACCTCTTCCAATTCATCGTGGGCCACGATATCCTCAGGCTCACTGTCCCTTTCACTAGCACTGATGGTTTCAGGTGGCACCAGTTGTGTGTAATCATAGTCCGATGCACTGTCATCATCGGAACTATAATTACTTAGGGTTTCGTCATCCAATACTTCGTTCAGCACGGTCACTTGTTCGACCTCCGTCAGCGCACGACTTGTGGAAGGGCCAGCCATGATAGGACTCAAAGTTTTGAAGTAAACTGTTGGTGGCCTGGTGTATGGAAATTATGAAGACACGCGTCTTTAGCTTGACAGCTCAGCTGCAGTAAATTCAACCTTTATGTTATCATAACAAGGGGTTGGTGCTATGCGTTTCATATTCCATCCATTTTGGCTGCAGCAGATGTCATAGGGGTGACCATAGAATTCATGAAGTTATTCTAAGAACTGGCTGGTATGTAGTTCACGAAAGCAGCTTAGCTTTCAGGACAAAATTTCTGGGCATCCCTCGACTCGACCACCAAGGTCAGTACGATAAAATGGAGTCAACTGGAGCGATAATACATGAAGGAATTAGTTCTTTTTTCCCCCCGTATCGTCACAGCGGGTGACCACAGTGTTCTGCCTTTAATTCGTGATGTTATTCTAAGAACTGGCTGCTATGTACTGTGCGAAATCAATCGATCTTGCAAGAACAAATTTCTGGACACCCCTCTTCTAAGAATTCTAATTAAGTGGGTTGATGTGGCCTGCTCAGGGCAATATGATATTATTCACACAGCACATAATACGTCTCCGCTGTTTATAACTTCATACGAAAGAAAACACGCCATTCATAACAGTTTGAATGATGAAATCTCTTCTCGAAGAAACACGCTTTTGCTGCAAGACAGGCATAGGTAACGATAACGCACCGCAGCTAAACTTATGTTTCATATATATATTGTTCTTCTGACAACAGGCCAGCGAAAAATCTAACAATCTACAGCAAAACCATCAATTATTATGGGCGTTATAACATAGGTGTGCAGCTGGACGATACATAGTCGTCGAACCCCCGCGAACCATTTAAATCCCTTGATGAAACATACATGTCAAACCGTGCTGAGTGGTTAATAAAACAAGACCTCCAAACTCGATGCTTCACAGCTTCTAAAAGTTGTATCAAAAGTGTTTCTTCATAATATAAACCCTGCTTTTAAAACAAATCTTAATTGTTCATCAGTGGTTAATGAGGACATCAAAGCCTATTTACTAACATTTGAATACTGGACCAAAATGCATTCCCTGCAATACCTGGTCTTTGTGGCAAAGAATGCTATGTAATAGGATGCTTCCACAACACAGCCTGGCTCTTCACCAAACTTAGATGAAACTATTCTTCAACTGGCATGTTGCCATGATTCAGCATGTTGCAGACTTAATCCTGAAATTAAAATCTGGAACATGGAGGTGTTTTAATTTACTGAATGGAATCTGAGGATTGCCCTGCCTGCTATTTCCGACTGACAAAGTTTCTTCACAACTTCGCAAGCTTCTTCAGCTGGGAACACACAATGTGGTGGAGGTTCAATCTGGAAAAAAAATAGAGGACACTGCTGAAAGAAAGCACATGCATGCATGTACGCGCATGCACACAAACACACACACACACACAGGGCCATTGTCAGGCATACACGATGATTTGCATAAACTGTTATACTGTATTACAAGGTGCTATCAGAAAGTTCCGGGACTAAGTCAAAAAAGGAATGCTAGCTTAACTTACTCAATTTTGGCTGCCATCTCCTTCAAAATAGTCTCCTTTGGAGCATATACCTGATCCCATTGTTTTTTCTATGCTTCAAGAGCACTGTGGAAGTCATTTTCCTTAATGTTGTACAGTACTGCTTGCAATTCCCTTTGGATGTCAAACACTGTTTCAAAATGTTGTCCATTCAGTTTCATTTTCAATTTGGGAAACAAAGCAAAATCACAGGGGGTTAAGTCTAGAGAGAAGGGAGGATGGGGAACAATAACAATGTTGCTGTTAGTCACAAATTCTTATGGTTTTCAGGGATCTGTGGGCGGGCACGTTGTTGTAATGAAGGAGCCAGTTGTGGTTGCACCCAAACTTCTTGTCTTTTTCGTAGCACATATTCTCTCAAGCATCTCAAAATATCACAGTAGAAGTCAAAGTTGACCATAGTATTAGGAGGAACAAATTCATGTTAACAATCCCCTTCACATTGCATAAAATAATGAGCATGCTGTTTGTTGAACTTTGGAGCTGCTGTTCCTTGTTTGCTCTTGGTGATTGTGGGCTCTTCCACTGAAATGACTGTTGCTTTATTTCTGGATCATAACCATAAATCCAACTTTTGTCACCTGTTATGATCCTAGAGATAAAAGATGGGTCCTTGTTAGCCTTCTATTGTAGCTCAAGGCACACGTTTATGCGCTGCTGCTTTTGATTGTTTGTCAAGAGTCGGGGAACAAACTTCATGGCAATGTGGCACGTGTTCAAATTTTCTGTTAATTAAACTCCATAACTGATCCCAACAGTGTGTGCTCATGGATTGTTCAGTGATAGTCTTTGTGGACGAGTTCTCACATTTCTTAATCATTTTCTGTTGTTTTGCTGGTGCTTGGTCGCCCTGAATATTTGTCATCTTCAACTGACACTCGACTGGCCCTGTAACGTGAATGTCATTCAAAACTGCTGACTTAAAGAATGTTCTCCAAAAGCCTCACAAAGCATTGCAAGGGTTTTGGTAGCAGATTTGCTAGCTTCACATAAAACTTGACACAGGCATGTTGCTTGATTTTGCCATCCATTGCAAACAAAACAAAACATGAAGTGAAAAAGCACTCGTGTAAAAACAATGTATGTTCACAGTGTGGTGTCATGTGGCAGACTGATACAGTAGGCTTGCAGAAGTGTGACCTTGGCCTTGCCTCTCATCTTTCACTGAGGCAGTTACAACAGTAACAGTCTGGGAACTTTCTGATAGCTGTACATCTGAAAAGTTTACCATTTAAACCAATTCTGATACCTGTCAAAATTAAATATATAAAATTATTTTACATTTTTTAAAATGATGTATTTGTGTCATGGCATTCTCCTTTCTTGTGTTCTAAACAGACTAAATGCAAGGCCAGATTTGAGAATTCGATTTTCCAGTATCAAGCTACACACACAAGAAAGAAATTGTGAAGAAAGGAAGAACCATTCTTTGCACTGGAAATTGCAAGTATGTGGTGTATTAGTTTTTAACCTTTATGTTTTGTATGCATGAAACGTGAATCTATTTCTAAATATGTGCAATAAGATAATATATTGATCCATATTCCAGTTTAACATCTATATACAGGGAGACTGAAAAGTCGCGCACATCAAACTAAAAGTTGTTATAAATTGTATTGCAGTTAATCTCCTACTGCCAGATGGTACTGTAGGAGTACTAACAATGAGTTGAATGCCATCTGTCATGTATCAGTCATAGAACGTCTGCAGTATAGCTTTGTTTTTGTGTGACAGACATGTTGTTTTCCAAGAACGAGTTCTCATTGTGGAACATCATTTTGCCAGTCATTCTTATGCACATGTCGCAGATGAGTTTCGTCAGGAATATCCAGATTCTGGAGTTCTAACAATTCAACGATAATGAGAATAATCAACCGATTTCGGGTATGTGGATCAGTTTCAGATAGGAAGAGATCTGGGAGACTGGCCATTTTGACTGAGGCTAAACTGGCTGATGTGGAGAAAATGTTAAAGTGTTCCCCTTCAAAAAGCCTGAAGAGACTATCAGCACAATCAGGGATTTTGTATCGAAGTGCTCAGAACGCGATGAAGAAGTTACACCTTCGTGCATATCGTGTTAGCTGTGTGCAGGAACTGAAGGACCTGGATAAAGAAAAACGCTTAGTGTACTGTAGATGGTTCTGGGCATTTGTTGGCAACCATAGAATTGAAGAGTTTGATTGGGTTTTCTTCACTGACGAAGCATGGTTTTGCCTTAGTGGCTACATGAACAGTCAAAACAATAGGATTTGCTCATCTGAAAATCCACATGTGTTACATGAAAAGCCCTTGCACTGTCAGAAAATTGGAGTGTGGCATGTTATATCACATCGTCGAATAGTGGGTCCAGTTTTATTTGAAACAACAGTGAACAGTCCAGTGTACCAAGACATCATTACACAGTTTATTGTGCTTCTTGAAGTTGATGAACATGAATGTTGGTTGCAGCAAGACAGTGCCACATGTCACACATCTAATGAAACCATGAAGTTCTAGCGTGAGTTTTTTGGTGACCGTCTCATTTCGAAAGGATTGTGACCCCTGCATTCGCCCAATTTGTCACCTGCAAATTTTTTCCTTTGGAGGTACCTCAAAGGAATGGTCTTTAAAAACAACACATACACTGGATGACCTCAAGAGGAACATTATGACGGCGATTAATAGCATCAGTTTACAGGTGCTCCACAAAGTGGCCTCAGACATGGTTAAAAGAGATCGTGCATGCATTGCTGAACAGGGAAACCATTTCAAGCATATATTGTAAAGACATGATTTGATTTTGCATTTCTAAGATAGAAGGTTATAAACATTAATAGTAAGTGCTGTATGTTGTGTAGTATGTGCATTAAACCAGCAAAATATAATGGCTTAGTGTGATGTGTGCGGCTTCTCGATCTCCCTGTATTGTTCTTACATATTTATGGTCCAGTTTTTTAGTTTCATTTATATATACTACTGCGTTTTATCAAGAATTAGTGTGAGAGAGAGTGTTGAGGTTCTCACAACATACGTGTATCAAAATTATGGTCTCCTGGTATGTGATGCCATGTAATTTGATAGGTAGGTATTCACATTTCAGAGGAATCTGTTGCTTCCAACAATTTAATAGTGTTTCATCTGACAAACTTCCTCTTCCCTTTCTACTTTGAAATATTGGAGTCATACTGACATGCAGTGTAATCAGTTTCAACAATCAGAAGTATTCACTTGGACTTGAATTTAGTTTTTCTCTCATATATACAATATCAAACATACATATAAAACATGCAACAGGAACTTTGTCTTGTTAATTTATATACCTTCAGAAACTTTACTTTGACTCTATATCACTTCCATGCATGTGATACTGCATGCAGATAAACATATTTCCAGTACCTCTCCTGTTCCCACTAGCTCAACCAATTGTCGTAGCTGTTCAATGGAGCCCATGTCAACAGGCTTGATACACTGCTGGCGTTCTTCTGCTCTTCGACTGAATTTTGGAAGCAATTTCTCAGCAACTTCAGAGCTGATAAATACAACACCACCCTAAAAATAGGAATATATCAGCTCATATCACTAGTTTAGACTTAACAGGAAGATGGATATGAAATTTTTAATGAACTATATGCGTACCCTACTCAGGCACTGAAGAGATCGATGCAGACTTCGAGATGTGGTTCCAAAGTCAATGACAATGTCAACAGTTCCTTGACAAGCATCCTTTGTGCGCTCAATAAGTTGTTTTTCATACAAGTCTTCATTCCACTGGACCACATTGACCCTTAATAAAAAGGCAAATGTTAATAAAATATAATCAAATGAGTTATTGGTCTGCTTGTGTGAAATCTCCCTAAATTCTCACTACCTATAATAATCAAAGCAGGGGAAAGTGACATTATGCAAATTATTTATAGAATAGGTTCTTGATGGTATGCATAGTCAGCTCAAAAAGCTCCTGCAATGACCATATGGAGTAGCACCAGTCATGCACACATGGATATGCATGGAATGGCTGATAGCTGTGACTGTAACCTACATTTAGAAATTTGTTCCAAACATTGTGGGTGACATTCTGTAGTGTTTTAACCATTGGCATAATTGTGTGGGTTTGGTACTGTCATGTTGTGATATGGCATCCATAATGGAGCAAAAAACTTGTGCGAAAGATTTTATCAAACAGGGCAGAACAGTTGTGAAAATCCATAGAATGTTCTGTGAAGCTTATGGCAACGAGGTTTTGAATAAAACTATAACCTATGAATGACACACATTTTTCAAAAGCAAAAGAACTCCAGATAATGACATCATGCAAACTTTAAACTTTGAGAAATAATTTTTGACTGCCCAGGTGAAAGACGTTATCTGTGAAAATCACACACTAACTGTATATAGTGTAGCAGAATGGCCTTACGAAGTTTCCCGTGAATGTTACAGTAGGAGTCGGTATTTATGTAAACATCATCTTTTGGCTGAACATTTTCCCGATGATGAAGCCATAGAAAGGGAAGTCACCACCTGGTTCCGATAGGAGCCCAAAGAATTTTATGCTGCTGGTTTTCAGGAGCTTGTGAAATGATGGGACAAGTGCCTCAATGTACAGGGAGATTATGCTGAGAAATATAAGCATTTTTCAAATTATTTGTTTAAGTTCTATATCCATTTGTAACTTACTTATTGAATTACCCTCCTATCAATATTTATAAAGTCCAACTGGCCCCAAAACATAAACATATCTACAAAAGTACAGGGTTGGGTCAATATAGGAAATTCTGCCACCACCCCCCCCCACCTTCCCGCCAAATAAAATAAAAATTTACTATAATTTCAAAGTTGACTCTTTCTACCTCAGAATTAACTGTAGAACTGCATGCAATAATTTTCCTGCTAAGACCAAAATCCTTCATCTGGTATGTTTTCCTATTTGGTAAACCTCAGCATTTTCCAACCACACTATTTATGAACACACAAATGAATGTTAACACAAATACTATTAATGTTTATTTTATCTCCCATCATACCTTACACGTACATCATCATTCATCACAGATATTGATGAGGCCTGAATTAGTTGCTTAGTTTAATTAGTTCTGATATATGGCATAGATTCCAGTCGCTTCTAACAGTAGCTATAAAATTTATTACAATGTCATGTGTTAGTGACAAAGACATGGGGTTTGGACTGACAACTGGATTTACCGAAGGCTTTACTGCCAGTTCAGTGTCTTCAGAACAGGCAGTACAGTGTCATCACCACGTGAATCACATGAGAAATAGGAGCATTGTTTAGTCTCAAACATCCTGGAGGAGGAGATACAGTGATCAATTTTACTGAATGCTAAGTGAAACAGTTAACCTTCCATGTACAGCATTTTTATTTCATTTATGGGAAGTTGTAAGGTGTTTCACTTGTCTCAGTGGTCATTAATGTGAACTAATAAGAAACTTGTAGATCTCTTATCCATCACTCTAATCCGTGATTCTTTCTCTAATCATATTCAACCAACTTATATGGGTCATTTAATTTCATGAAGGTGATAACCAAATTTGAAAAATAAAAATGTAGTAGAGAATGTGCCTCTTACGTGCATACAAACAAATCTGTCATTTTCCTGTAAATTATGCCTAAAAAAGGGATGGGGGGAATTTTTCCAGTTGTCTGCAAGTTTCTAATTTATAGAGGACTCGAAGCTAAATAAATGATTTGATGACGTTCAAGATTGAGACTTCACATCTGAGAGGTATTTTTGTGATTAATGTACTGCAGTTTTTAAGAAGAGAAGACTGGTAGCACTTTCCCCACATATACTCACATTTAGGGAAACCAGGATGGCTTAGTTACTAGACTGACTATGCTACAGGCTGTACAGCTGAGAAATCAGTGTTTGATTTCGGGTGGGTGAAAGAACATTCCCTCTTCTCCACAGCATCCAAACAGGCTCTTAGGCCCACTAAACCTCTCACCCAGTGGGTACTGTGTACTTTTACACAGGCTGTAAAGTGGCCAGGGTGTGACACAAACCACTCACCTCATCCTAGTGCCAAGGTTAAGAATGTGTATAGTTATACCTCCACTCTTCATGTGGTGGTATTTAATTAAATATAGGGATAATTTTATCTTTGCTTACATTTTATGTAGAGACTTACTTCTCATACTCCCGGGCTAAAAGGAAACCTTCATCTTTGAGTGAAGCAACAGTGATAGACACCCGATTCTTCATGTTCTGATAATGGTGACCAGCAATGCGCAAGGCCCACAATGCTAAGCCACCAGTGCCAACAATGAGGATCTTACATGAACCTGTGACAAAACAAAATGTAACAAATACAGGGGGTGAGCAGAATAATAAGAACACTTAGAAATTAAGGAACAGAATTTGTATTGGCTACATTGAAAGAACTTCAGCTGGCAACACTGAATGTTTTTCTTCCATTTGTTTATACTCTGTAGTGCTTGTGTCAGTGGATTATTGATCGTGCTGAGTGACATTCTGTGTAACAGAATTGGAAAATGGGAGACTTGTCTGATTTTGAAAGAGAACAGATTGGTGGTACATGTTTAGCTGGAGCATCTGTGACAAAAACTTCCACATTATTAGGTGTACAGAGAGCGGCAGTTTCTAAGGTTATGTCAGCGTACACGAATCATGAGAAGAAAACATCAGTGAAGAGTAACAGTGGGTGAAAATCAATGCTGACAGATTCATGGATTGATGAGGGAAACATTTCAGATACACTGTAATGGGTTTGCAAGCTCATATGGTATCTATTTTAATCACAAATCACATGATAATAACGGCACCTGCATGTGGGAGGCTGATGGACAGCGCCACTACTGATAGCTGGGAGAACTACAATGTGACAAGTACAGTAAGTGCCAAAAGATATAGTACTGAAATGAAAAGACATCCTATTGATACCACTGTCTATTCATGTGAAGGCCCCTTGCATGACAGGACCTTCTCAAATCCTGAAGAAATGGTCTGATCGCCATGTCCCTGTAGCGTTCTTGGGTGACGGTAAGAGCATCGCCTTCCTCATCCTCAATGAAATAGGGGCCTAATATACCGTGTGCTGAGACGGCACACCATATTGTCACACATGTACTATGTAGCGGTTTCTGGACGATAACATCTGGCCGCTCAAAACTAAGGAAACGAGGTGTCTGGTGACCACTTCCATACGAGCGGAAATAATACTAAACTATGAATACTTTTTCCTCCGTTGAGAGATACATTTCCAACAACTGCACAAAACAACTTCCTTTTCACTACTGGGAACAAGTGTGGCTGGAGCTATGCCCCGTCGACAAACACACATGCACCATCAAGACATGCGAGTTTCAGTACTGAAATGTACTGTATACTGCATACTGTAAATGCATGGACATAGCAACGTTGCTTTAAGTAACTTCAGAACATTGTTACATTTCTTTGATATCTGTCAGTTGCATGAAAATTCTGAATGCCTGGATAGAGCATAACTAAAATTTTTGGTACCTGTCTTTTTCTGTGAATGTGAAAAGAATGACTTACAAGTCTCTGTAAGTGTAGTGTCAGTAGTGTAAGTCACTAATGCACTGGATTACCATTTTTACTTCTGCAATTTCTTCCTCAAAATTTGAGATGGGGTCATCTAACTTCAAGTGACTGATATGCCAGCTGCATGTTCATGCAAATTTTTAAAAATTCCTTACTTTTATTGAAGAATAAAATAAATTCACATATTATTGTAGAATAAGACAGAACAACTTTTTCTTTGAAACTGACAAAGTTCTTTGTTATCGTCTATAAAAATATCTTTTCAGTTCTGGTGCCATTATTTTAAAATTGTGTAAAATGATTTCCCCATATTTTCACCAATCTTGATAAACAGCTAAATAAATAATGGAAAATTCATGAGTAAATGCAATATCTTTTCTGCTTTCATTACCTTAGTGATAGAGAAGTTTGTACTATAAAAATGTGAGTCATTGGTGTGTATTCAATGATATCACTCTAACATGAGTCTTCAGGTACAAATCTGAAACACACTCAGGAGACTCAAGTCGGATGGATAAGGATCTACCCTATATGATGCCTAACTAAATATACATTTTAGGAGCACAAGAAAGGCAACTGATTGCCACAAAAATATATTAAATGTATACAATCACTTGACTAGAATGGAAGTAAAGTAACAAAATAGCCCACTGCATTTAGACTTTCTACATAAACCAACCATTATCTCCTCGCTCTCGCAGAATGTTCTCAACATATTCATGTGCTTTGAAGACTGTGTTCATGGCAAGAAGGGCACCAGTGGGCAACATGGCAGCAACACTCAGTGATATTGTGTCAGGGATTTTCACCAGGTACTGCAATTCTGGAACAATGATGAACTCTGCATACCTAGAAGACAATAAGTAACATGAGTTGGGGCAGCTATTGAAATACCATCAGAAGTAGGCAATGTTTGATTTATACTGACTGTTGGTTTGATAAAAGTGTTACTCTCATTTGCTTACTGGAAGTTTAAATCAACTGTCCTCTATTCTGAAATTACCAGTTCTTCTTCCAAATTTAACTATATACAGAGTATGCTAGTCTTAATGGACGAATTCAGGGGTTTAATAGTAGTTGATTTAATTACCTACATTCTCTTGAAAGTTTCACATACTTTGGAAAACATGAAGTCATGATCGTACTGAAATTCATGTTATCATAATATGTGCATGCTCAGTAGGTGATGAAGGAACAAATTAAATTAAAACAAGCATGACTTACAAACCTTAATCACCTACCACATAGATTTGTAGTCCCATTAATCTATTATCCCTGTTATCATTATTATTTTATTTTTCTGAAGAATTTATTACTCACATATTTTTCATGTGTTAAAACTGTCAGATATAGTCTCAAAGTTTTGAACCATCTCCATGTTTTCAAGTGTTAACTTCAAAACAATATTTACAAATATCATATGTACGTAAGTTTATGATCTAGCTCCACATCACATTCTTCATACTTAACTCCAATGGTTTATTAGTTATTGCCATCAAATCAAATGATCTATTATCACACATCATATCAGGTCATTTTAATCAGTAGCATCAATGCTTGGGTTAGTCAAACACAAGTTCATGTGTTCAACATGTTATTACTGTGATGATGGTTAACTGTTACAATTAATATGTTGTTGGACATTATCCATCATCTTGTCAGCTCTTAAAAAACAGTCATGTTTCTTTTACAAAAACACAACGTTTCAGGGAGATAGGACCTAGCTCTGTCTATTGGACCCAACTGAGTAGGTTTTACCTGAAGACGGGGACAGAATCCAGTCCCCGAAACTATTTTTTTTTTAAAGAAACAGGGTGGTTTTTTAAGAGCAGACAAGATGATGGATAATGTCCAACAACATATTAATTGTAATGTTATTGTTGGCTGTAGGAACTTTTAAAGTACAGCACTGGGTTGGCATCCAATGGCATGACATTCAAAATCGATTAAATGGTTCAAAAGCCAAAATGACGGAACACAGATACACATATAAAGACAGACTCTAATGATATGTCACTTTTTCCTTTTAAATATTGAAAAGTCGGCCATAAAAGATGAACTTACACTGAAGCTATTTCATATACAGGTCAAAAAATTAGCTCTTCAGTATGCTGGCCCATTTGCTGCACTGAATATAAAATCATATTAATTTGTGGAAGCAATATTAGGAAATAAAATTAAGTACTAGAAAACAGTCCACTGAAATGAACAGCATACTGAAAATATGAATATGGGAAACCTGTTTGTTACAAGCCATTTTTAACTGAAAGAACTATAAACAAACGAACTGGGCAATTCAGAAGAGACAGTAAACTTTAGAGGTTTGTAAAGACAAATTTAGCATATAATATTGTTGCTATTTGACAACAAATGTTTCTTGCAGAATATGCTGTGCTTATCCTAAAATTAAATTGCAAATAAAGTTTAATTTCTTATGGTTCTATTTTTTTAATGTCATGTAACCTAGACATTTTCATCCAGATTTTTTTTCCTTGCAGATGAGCACATACCAAATTAATAAACTAAAACAACAAGCACCTATACCCAAAAAGATTTTGCAGCAAAGTTCAAACATTCCACTACTAATAAAAAAACACAGAAAGGAATCTTTACCCATGTGGAACGCCTTCATAAGGGTACAACACCACTCGATCTCCAACTTTGAACTCTTCATTGTCTTCAACTTCTGTTCCTAATGACTCAACTATCCCAGCCACTTCATATCCAGGGAACAGTGCACCATCTCGTAGCCCATGATGTGCAGGGCTTTGAGGTGGAAGGGCTGGTGCAGTTCCACAAGCCACATCCTGAGAAATTTCACTTGAAAAACTTGATGTACTAGATACACTAGAAATACTGGAGATCGAGGGTGATCTCCGAAGACGGTAGCATGCACCAGCACACACAACCTATAAAATGGGACAAAGACACAAAATACAATTTGTCTGCCCAATAGTTACATTGATGCTTCAGAATTTTTTAATCAATGATATACATACAGGTGATAAGTAAAATTAAGTAATGTGTCACATTGTAACAACTGCAAGAAAGGAGCAGATGGAAGCTAGATGAGTTAGGTTTGGAGAAAAATTTTGGATAATACTGTGGCTTGTCTGCTGAAAGCCAGAATCGTGAAACGAGCAGACAGCCGTTGCTATGGAGCGGCTCTGTAAACATGCCCATTGCTAGGCAATGGCTGCAACAGACATGAATGCAACAACAGAAGAGCTGTTGGAAGCAATGCTCTCTGAGCAGACCATGCCGAGGCTACATATATAATGACGACCAGCTTCCATTACTGACAACTCCTGAGAGGCAGTTAGAAGAATAGGAGGTTGGTGTGAGATGGTTCCAGCCTGGGAGTCAGAGAGACAGTGAGCCCAAATTCGGAGCCGAGAAACGTCTGCAGACAGACAGTCAGTTGAGAGTTTCAGTAGCTGAGGCTGGGAACAGCTCAGGAACCCAGAAGAAGGAGAACGTCCACCATTGGAAGACATTACCAAGAAGAGCTGTGAAGACCATGACTGAGAACACTAATCTTTGTGTGATAGTGATTTGTAAAGTGTAGTCACAAGTTCTGTGTTAAAGTATCCAATAAATTTGATTACCAATTGAAACCCCGCCTATAGTCACTCTTATCACAACATGGCTGGTGTCAGAGGTGGGATTGGATTGATCAGCCAACTGGGTTGGAGATTGTAGTGGATACTTGTATTGCCACACCATGAAGCTGGAACATATACTGGCAGAAATGAAAACAAACCATGAAATTCTGGCCAAGATGACGCAAATCTAAAGGAAATGGAAGAAGAAATTATGGCCAGCAAAGAAGAGATGAAAGACTAAACGAAGACTGGTCACGTGGAAATGAAAGTCACAGTAAGCGCCAGCTTAAAGAGATGAAGTCCTGGTGAGAAGAGACTAAGGCCTATTTGGAGAAGAGGGAGTCACTTTTAGAAGTTGCAGAGGCTGCCGAGGAGCTTTGGGAAGTCCCTAATGAAGAGGCCGCAATTGAGAATATCAGAACACTAGAACTATGATCTAGAAAGCAGCAAGCAGCAACCAGCAACCAGCCACTGTATACTGGAACCCATGGAAAATGCAGAGCAGGGACAGTTTTGTACAAGGAACCCCTAAAGGACCCAAGATCGAGAAAATACATCGGGCAATCACTAGAGTGAAGATAAAGTGTGTGTGTCCAATTGAAGACTCTCTGTTTTGATCATCATGGACTGACACAATGGGTGATATAGCCCTAGTATGCTCTGAGAGCATGGGCTAGGGACCCAGCAATTTAGTTCAGCAGTAATGTGGTACATTTATATTCACAATGGATTTCGCGATTTTCTCAGTTCCTCCATGCAAACGGCAGAATATTATATTAATGTAAACAATACAAGCCTCTTCCATCATTCTTCCCATTCTGCATTTCACGACAGAAGCTTCTTCCCTTATTCCTCCTTTATGTTCCCTGATCAACATAAAATACAATGTGATACTGATGATACTGTCATGTGTATTATGAGTGTGACAATATATGGGTTTTGGATTGATGACTGAATTTACTGGACTCTTTGATACAGTGTGTGACTATGCTTTACAATTCACAATGCAAAATTTTAAGCATGCACACACACACAAACTCTCCCCCGCTTCCTCTCTCTCATGTCCACAGTCACATCTTCACTAACCGTCACTTGGTAGCGGCTTCCATTGGCAGACGTTCCCCTTCCTCTAGGTTCCTGATCTATCCCCGGCCTCAGCTACCAGTTTCTCACACCAACAGCTCACAACAATTGAACCTCAGCCATTCTCTATCTCACCAACCAACTCAACTCAACTGACTGACTCTCACTAACTGTCCTGCTTATAACATCTTGGCATTGACTGTACAGAAAACACTGACACTTTGTTGCAGTCTATGGGCCGTTGGCTAGTAACGGCCGCTGTCTAGTCGTCTGTTTTATGGTCATTGCCTAGTAACAGGTCTACATGTCACAATATTTAAATTCTCAAAGCCATGATGCCATCACCATTGAATGTGTTCCTTCTTTCATGATTATAAGAGGAATTGGAACAGGAAAATGTTCATTATTTATTTTATTCTTGTTGATCACACAGCACAGGGACACATCTGTAACCAACTGCAGGTAACAGAAAACTGTGTTGACTAGGTAGGTTGACAATTTCACTGCTTTGATAAATAAATTATATTGCTTTACTTGACATAACAAAATACTAAACCCTGAACAGTCCTGTCTTCTGGGGTGTAATGCTGTGCAGTCCATGGGGTGACTTTCAATGGACTACACAGTGTTGTGTCCCAGAGAGTAGGACTCTTCATATCCACTGCTGTGAAAACTTGAAATCCTACACACTAAACGCCCAATCCTAGGTATCTGGTTTTATCAACAAACTGAGGAATTAAACAAGCCAGTCTCACTACAGGTAATGATGTTATGGTAGCTGGGAGGGGAACAGATATGTTTGCTTGAGAGGACTATTTGTATCAATGTATTTAAAAGGAGCATCTGATAAACTCTGGGAAAATGGCACATTTAGAGGTATACTAATAGGTATGTAAAATGAAATCATCTTATAATGCTGCTTGTGCAAAGAAATTTGGTTCTGATGCATAACGTAGTTTTAACTACTCTTCATCCTCCTCATCCTTCTGCTTCCTCCTCTTCTTACTGGTGCTACAACCCTGTGTGGATTCTTGGCCCCACTCTATGGTTTTGTAACAGTAAATTTCTCCAAGACTGGGTCATTAGTCCCACACCCAACCTTCAACCTGGAGGACCAGAGACTACACTTCATCTGGCCTCTACTCTTTGACTTGTCTGGCATGAGTGGCCCTACCGGGAGCTTATGCCCCCCAGCATAACTCTCCAGGACACTGGGGCATACAAATCTCCTCTCCAAGATAAGATGGCACTCCTCATGGGGTTAATTATCATTATCTCTCTTTAATTCATCCCTTATATTAATATTATGTTCCCAAATTCTATGATAAGCCGTTCAGAGGATGATGGCACATCAAAACTGCAAAAAATTTTATTTTTTCATGATTTTAAAATTTTATGCACACTATGGGACAGCACAGTAATGAATAAATATTCCCTACAAGATTTTACAGCTAGTTTATAATGTCATTATGCAAAATTTGCACAGCAATACCAAACATGACCTATTTAGTTGCTAAAAGGGGCAGAAAAACAAAAGAGGTAGTTAGTTGTAAAACAGGCTGTGCCATAGCTCAGGCAGTTAGTAGCTGGCTTCTCACTGTGGCAGCCCAGGTCTCGTCATGTGGGATTTGTGGTGGACAAAGTGGCATTGGGGAAGGTTTTCTCCGAGTACTTCGGTTTCCCTTACAAATCTTCATTCCACCAATTGCTCTACAACCATCATTGTCTATCATCTGGTGCTGGTACAATAGGCCAGTAGTGGCTGCAGTACCAAGTGGACTCAAGTCTCACCCCAGTACTACTACTAATACTACTACTACTACTACTACTACTAATACTACTACTACTACTACTACTAATAATAATAATAATAATGAGTAATAATAATAATAATAATAATAATAACAACAACAACAACAACAACAACAGAAGGTTTTGGAACGAATTTTTTTTAGTTACAATAAAACACCTTACATCGGCTATACACCAAACGCTAACTTGAATATCTTACGGCCATCTCAATTTCTGTGGATTACCAGGCGATGGACACTGATTTAGATTGATATATTGATTTCCGTGACAATAAACAATCACAACTGTATGAACTATGTTAGATGCGCACAGACAGCTTGACAATGCATATTTATATTCTTTTGACATGTTACATGCAAATATTTTGAAGAGGACAGTTATGCTTGGCGCTAGCTTCAAATATAGGACCATACTGATACATATAACTGTTTTATGGTTGAAAACGCGATATTCAACGACGTCTACACAAAATACACAATGGTACAATGAGTAGCTCTCGACTCAGGACTTAATATATAAAAGACTCAGTGATGGGAGACGATGTAAAGAAATAAACGTCATACGTGTTGATTCTCTCAGTGAAGGTCAGGCTATGCAGAAGTGCGCGTCACTTTGCCCACTGAAGGACCCCACTGGCCTCACCCTTCTTACAATGCGTATGATCCTCAAACAACAGGATGCTTATTAAGATTTTGTTCAGCAATGGAAACACAGCTGCTGCGGGAGGAAGGGGGTACTCTGCAGAGGTACAATGCGTTCTGTAACACTGTTTCAATCATGGGTGTTCGTGTCGTTTTGTAATTCATTGCTCAGCAAGGTCGCTCTCATACGAACGAGGTGCTACTTCCACACTACGTTTCATGAGTCGCCACCATTGTTTCTTACGCGCTACCTGAATCTTTGATGGAGAGATTCTACAGGAAACAAAAGGCTGCGTGCGCTTTCTATGAAACGTACCGTCTAAGTCTCCTGGCAGTAGCTGTTGCTTATGGAAGACTGACCTTGGCGTTATTGTCCACCGAAATGCCTGGCAATCTGTATTTAGATCAAAATTTTCCTGTCAGCATGGTTTGTCCTGAGTTAATTTAATAATTTATTCTAACCAGAAGAAAATACAATTTCGCAAAGCCTTGTTAAAAAGAGAGAAATAACCAAACGAACAAGGAAAAGAAAAGAAGAGAGAACGATGCAATAAATAAATCGGAGAAAGCGAGAACAGAATGAGGTTGATACTCATAAAATCACGCCAAATTGGTCTCTTGGCTGAACTGTGGACAAGGTCGATCGCTGCGCTGTTCATGCCTCCTCCAGAATTCACAGATCACATCTAAAAACTGGCTACGGCGGATTCCTCCCAGTTCGTCCGATCATCATTCACAATCTTGTTACCAGGAAACAAAAACCACCAAGGAAAGGGAAATCTGAAGTGGTCTACAGCTGAGTGGTGACGGCTGAAGAACCAAAAGGACTGTAATTCCGTGTGTATCGAAGCAGGCCAATTGACGTGTTNGGGGGGGGGGAACAAACATATCAGAACATACTCGTAGTTGAAACGTATCCACTGACTGAATATTTGAGGAGTAAAGTAATGGGAGTTGAATTCGATTTAACATGCCTTCGGGTAATGAGAAATAAAATACCGTATTATATGAAAAAACGGGCGCAGAACCTACAAAACTGAGGGATATGACCATATTGATAAAATGAAGGAGGGAACGACTTGCATGTAAGTGGACTATCATGAGAACTGAAGACGGTAAACCCATTACGAGATAACGCCAAGAGGAAGAGCTTGGTATTTACAATGTTCACCAAATTCAATTTCAAATTACGCAAAATTGTCAAGAGTTCCATTTCACTTAAAAGCATAAGGGGACGTGATTGGTACACGCTGTCGCCTGATCTTAGCCTTAGATTACGAGGCTCATAAAAATCTGAGGGTTCCAAACATCCAGCACGTTGTTTCTTAGTTTATTTAACGACGTTCTTCCAACTACAGACTCAATAGATGGATGTCTGTGGATGACGGATGCAGAAGGACGCGACACTGTCCTGATTTAAAGCACTATTAAAGAATTCCCCTAACGGGGCAGAAGAAAAGTATGAAGAAACATCAGTTAGATTTCCAGGACCAGAGTCGAACTCGGGACTTCCGGTATATGAAGTGCAACTTCGGTCAAAACTATTGGAGCCTCACATGAAAGCTTCAACATGGTCAGTCCCTGTCCAAGACCAAATAATAATAATAAAAAAAAAAGCTCAAGCGTGGTGAGGCCCTACGAAAGACAGAGTACAGGCATAACAAGAGACGGTCTAAAAAGCAAACTTGTTTGATGCAACTTCGGAATTATATTCACGCAACTCACTATGCATGGCCTCGACAGGATTTCTACTTCCCGGTGCTCATGCGTTCACTGCTGTTCACGTGAACACCCAGTGACGAGTTACCGATCAATGTTCCAGGGCTGTCCAGATGTTACATGCGCTCCATCCACTCAAGAGTACATGATACGTACCTCACGTACACAGCTTTAACGAAAGAAAAGTCCTGTGTCCGTACGTTTTAACTTCCCACTGGCGAATGAATACCGCACGTGTGCTCAAAATATAATTCGGCAAGTTTCTAATTATGATACATCGATCTAAGCCACTAACTGACGACGACGCAGCCATGTTCCTACAGTAGCTGAATTCCTTACTCTGTAACCAGCCGAATCACCTATTACTAATTAATGTAAAGTTGCTTGGACCAAGCAAGTATCTATAGAGGTACAGGCCTAACAAGATTCACGCGCTTTCGTACAGATCTACAAGCCGTTTTAGTTCTCAGGAACATTCCATATTTATTGCTTGCGTGCCGCCGTATGTGTGATTAGTGTGATTCCAGGAAAAGGCCCAGAATAGGAAGAGGAAGCTGCTAAACTACAATAATATTCCCTCGACCTCAGAAACTGCAGCTGTTGAGAAAGAATCTAACATCTGAAGAATGCCGTCTTCTGGGACGTGTCCCCATGTATATATTGTGTAAACCGATGTTTCGGAGGAACGTAGTATTATTATTATTATTATTATTATTATTATTATTATTATTATTATTATTAGAGGTGGTGGGTTTCCCCATGCACTTAGACCAGTTATTGGTCCATTGTGCGTCGCCATACCCTACCGGTACTGGTGCGTGCTATCAGCCCCGTTTAGCCAACGAGGTCGGCCCTCGGTACCTGATCTACTAGAGGCACTGGAAACTACTTGGGCGGGAAATTGTTGCCTAATTTTGCTCAGAGGTCTCCTAGAGACATGAGGATCTTTTACGTGCCGTAAATCTACGACACGGGACCCGGATGACTTGTTCCCTGAATTTTTCCGCCATTAAAAATTCCATGACCTCCGCCGGGTTTGAACCCGCGTACCTTGAGTCATGAGGTGGGAACGTCACCCCTAGACTACGGAGGCCGCTTTCGGAGGAACGTATCTTCAGGGTAGAAAAATCAGCGAGCGAGGAACCAGTGTGAGCAGGTGACTGCAGCCTTGCCGTGAAAACCTCAAAATCTTGCAATCTAAAGTCTGTGCTGATGACCTATTCCCTTCACTTTCTCCAATTAACTTCTATAAACTTACAAAATCTTAAGTTGAGAACAAGGGATCATCAGAAGCGTTTGCAATGAACTACATTTTTTTTAGGTGTTCACCGACTGTGCAGTCTCACTCGTACGGTCTTCTTTAGTAGAGGTCCAGGGACGCAGGATCGACCCGTCGCAAGACTATTTACGAAGGCCAACCAAGGGCGAAAAACGAGAACATACAAGCTCTGGGCAGTGTGGATCTCACGATCCCTGCGATGAAGAAATCCAAGACTGTCATGTGCCTGCGTGCCAATTCTGATCCTCAGGCTTAAGTGACTGACTACCTTTATGGAGCCGAGCCCTTCTTGAGAAGCCGCCTATTGTGCAATTACTCACAGTATTTTATGGAACCCGAAAGTGCATTACCGAGTTCACCAGAGCCCTCCAGTGGTCACTATCCTGAGCCTGATCGATCCATTTTAATATTATCCACCCATATAAGTCTTGGTCTTCCTAGTAATCTCTTTTCTTTTGGATTTCCCACCAATATCCTGTCTGCATTCCTCTTTTCCCCAAGTCGTGCTACATGCCATGCCCATCTCATCCTCCTTGACTTCGTCATTCTAATCATAACAGAAGAGTGTACAAGTTATGAAGCTTCTTCTCATTATGCAATTTTCTCCAACCTCCCGTCACTTCATCTCTCTTTGGTCCAAATATTCTCCTCAGCACCCTGTTCTCAAACACCCTCAGTCTGCGTTCCTCCCCTAATGTCAGAGGCCAAGTTTCACACCCATACAGAAGCCCAACTCGTAGTTTCGTACATTCTAGTTTTCATGTTCTTAGACTGCGGACGAGAAGAAAAAAGGTTCTGATCTTCTATCTCCACTTAATTTTATCCTGAATCAGGTTTTGATTTGTTATAAGTGTTCCCCAATATCTGAACTATACCACAGTTTCAAAACATCTTTTAGCTATCTTTATTCCATAATTCTGCCCTGCAATCTGGTGACGAGACAGCAACATATATTTGTATTTAGTTTTCTCTCTGCTTCTAGACCAACCTTCTCACTAGCGTCAATTAGAGATTCTGTGCTTTTCTTGGCAGTACTACAGTAACTACTACAGAATAGTCAGTTGAACTCGTGAATTAATAACTGTATGTCGCATAATCTGTGAACGCCTTTTCTTCACAAACCAAATTTACACTACATAAACCCATAAAGTCTCCTGTCTCCAAGAAACATCCTGGCGGAGATCTTAAGGAAAGTAGTTTTTAAGGACAATTCATGTTAGTCAGATCTTACTCGCAATTTAACAAAATTAAATCGTCTCACGTCAGGCTGGAGGGTGATATGGTTTTCCAAAAGTTACAGACAACATACCTTGAAATATATGTGGATTTCAGCTCGGGACGGAGTGCAGTGAAGCCTTCCTGGGCCATTCTGCGTTATCTGCATAAATTTCGCTATACGTGTATGACTCGTAATGGTAACATCGGCTGTTCGACCGCATGTTTCTACCTCCAGAACGATTAAATTAGGTACAACTCTACTAGGAGCACACGCCGATTTTCTTTCGTACCAGTCGTAAGGCGAACAAACTGTCTGAAATACGTTTCGACATGATGAGTCGAAATGTGAGTAAAAAATTGACGAATTTCTGCAGTACATTTGAAACAACAGAATAATATGCAATGAATGGAAGTCAAGGCCATTGAGATATGCGCAACAGTAAAGAGTGCATTTAGAAAGCATGTGTACTTCATTTTACTGATCTTGGTAGTTTCTCAACATTACCTTCATAAACTTACTTACTTACTCATGGAGCTGAACCCTTCTGGAGCCGCCGCCAATTCTGCAGCTACTCAAGAATTTCTCAGCATTTTATAGAACCCGAAGGTTCATCACCGTGTTCACAAGAGCCCTCCACTGGTCCTTATCCTGAGCCAGATCTATCCAATCCATACCATCCCAACCTTCATAAACACCTTCGTATTAGTTGTGGCCCGCCATCACTATTCCCCACCCTTTAAATCGTTAGCAGTGTCTCAGCATGGGATTTTTAGAAAGCATGGCAGCCCTTACGCTAAAATTTACCGATTCGCCTGTTCCTTCTGTATTTCTGACATGAGGTGTGTATGATACACGTTGCTCCGATGGAGATATGTTAACCATTTAATTAGCGAATTAACTTACTCAGGAGCGCCTCTGCTTTCAAATATGTCTTCGATTATGATGTTTAAAATTCTAAAAATAAATAAAGGCTTTAATAAAGCTTTCTTAATATTACATAAAAATTATACTTAACTAAGAATTGCAAATCAAAATAAAAAAATTACGGAGAAATTAACACTGAGGACTACCTATCGGCATGAGGGACCACGGGTAGGGAACCAATGGCAGACGTCAAATGAGAAAATGTTAATGAATGGTGAAAGGTATGATGTGGATGATGCCGGTCACGGTAGCCGAGCGGTCTAAGGCATGTACTGTCTTCGCTCGGAAGCCGGGATCGTGGGTTCGAATCCCACTCAGGGCATGGATGTTTAGTTTGTGTGTGTGCGTTTTTCTGTGTTTGTGTACAGGCAGAGGCCTTGCGACGAGCTGATCACCCGCCCAAGGGGTCCTACCGTATGTGTAAGATCTAGTAAACCGAAGTGAAACGGAGAGTTTCATGGAGGTAGGCCTAGGCCCAAATTGGGGCTGTAGCGCCACAGAAAAAAAAAAAGATGTAGATGATACAGCCGTGGCCGATTTCAAGGAAATGCTTAGTTTCTTAATCTATACACAGACGATAGGACTCCTTGGATGGGTTATCAGCCCGTCGCAAGGTCGCTACTTACACACAGAATAAACGCACACAGATGTTCATGCCTCGAGTGGGATTCGAGCCCACGATGCCAGTGTTCGAGCGGGAGAAGACGATTCATACCTCAGACCGCGAGGCCGCTATGATCGGCACTTAGACCGACTATGGAAAACAAGACACACAAAGTCTCAGTAAATACAACCTATCTCTGCGTCTAAAACTGAACCAGGGCCTTTCGAATGCGAAGCAGAAGTGCTAACCACTATACCATGACCTTCGGTCTTCTGAGTAACAAGCATGAAACTTAGGCATTGGCATCTGTGATACCCCAGAAGCACTGAATATATTTTGAATCCTAACACCACCAGACTTACGTAACGGCTATAAGTGGCCACATTAGCCAGGAATGCAGCGAGACCCTCAGAGCAGATTGCCCTTTTAATAAATGGAAGCAGTTTATATTCTGCTTCATGGCCGTAGTTAAGGGGTGTTACATATGGTCATGCAGTCGCTCGTTTGTTCAATTTGTTTGTTTGACGGTACTGTGTCGTGTTATGTCAAATGTTACTTTCTAAGGCACTTAGTAAATGTATTCCAAGAAAAAGATACTTGAAGCTGGAAGTTAACGAACTAGTATTGGATTTACTTGGAGTTACATCACTGGTACTGGTAGTTGGCAACTAAATGACGGCAAGAACCATGGAGTGAAAAACAAACGCATGCGAAATACGAAAAACCAATTATAAGATTGCTGCTTGCAGTGCTGCAAGTGGAGCACTGTATTTGCCCCGCTATGAACAAGGGAAGTAGATGACTGGCTACTTACAGTGATTAAAACAGTTTCAAATTTTAAGGTGCGAGATTAAACGACAGTAGAGCCATAGGCAGGCAGGCAGACAGAGATATAGATAGATAAGGTGCGAGATTAAACGACAGTAGAGCCATAGGCAGGCAGGCAGACAGAGATATAGATAGATAAGGTGCGAGATTAAACGACAGTAGAGCCATAGGCAGGCAGGCAGACAGAGATATAGATAGATAAGGTGCGAGATTAAACGACAGTAGAACCATAGACAGGCAGGCAGAGAGAGAGGGAGAGAGAGATAGATAAGGTGCCAGCTTACACGACAGTAGAGCCATAGACAGGCAGGCAAGCAGGCAGACAGAGATATAGATAGATAAGGTGCCAGCTTACACGACAGTAGAGCCATAGACAGGCAGGCAGGCAGGCAGGCAGACAGAGATATAGATAGATAAGGTGCGAGATTAAACAACAGTAGAACCATAGACAGGCAGGCAGAGAGAGAGGGAGAGAGAGATAGATAAGGTGCCAGATTACACGACAGTAGAGCCATAGGCAGGCAGGCAGGCAGGCAGGCAGAGAGAGAGATAGATAGATAGATAGATACGTAGATAGATAGATAGATAGATAGATAGATAGATAGGGTGCGAGATTAAACCAGAACAAAGTGTGTAAACATTTTAATGGCCATTATGCACGTTGTTGGAGGAGGAGGAGAAAGGAGGGAAAAGGGCTGGCCGGCGAATTAAAAATTTCTTTGAATTACAAGGTTCTTGGCTACTGGCACGGTAGCTTGCATGTCGAACTACCCCAAGCCGTCCAGTATTTCTTCGAAATCACTGGCTTTCATGCGCATGCAATGTAAATGTGTATATATCTATGAAATAAAACTGAAATTCTGTAACTGATTTAGGCCTCTGGAATCTAATAACCATTAAAATTATACTGATCCCTCTTCTTTTTCGGCGGCTGTACAATTACGTGGCTGCATTTGGTCCTTTCCCACTAAAATATACAGTATTATGAAACCGGGTCGTGTCGAAGAACTCCTGAAAGTCGTTCCTGCGTCTCTCTATTCCTCGATGTTTGGGAGTTGGAGTAAACAACGCCCCTACCCCCCTACTCCCCTCCAACAGACGTGATCGTACACACGTTCTAGTTAACAACGCTGCTGATGCTAGCTATCAAAACATACGTCTCCTTGTCAAATACTGCTGCCTCTGTAAGACTACACTTTATATTCTACTACTTGATGCGACATGACCTGTACGGACGTCGTACGACCGATGTCGCTGTGTGTGTTCCTAGCCTAACATAGAAACAAAACAAAAACTGACTACATGGTAACTATATTTCATGTACACTGTGGTCAAATTTTATGCGAGGGATACGTCGCATAATTCAGAGTTTTGAAACACATAACTGATTCTTACCGGGATTCGCATTATTTCGAACTCTGCGCATAAAGTTAGACTTTATTTATAGACTTTATATTGTTGTACCTTTTTTATATAGCACGATTTCAAACTCGCATAAAGTGCGACTGCACTGTATTCTACTCGACATGCCTGCCACCTATAAACATACGCTAGCAATGGTGGCTGCATCACTGCTCTACGAGAAGAGAATGAGCCGCTCCGACAAATTTCAAACAAACATAAAACTAAAAACAAATGAACGGGCGGCCATGATGTCACTCATTATTAGCTATCGTTCATCTATTCTGTTCGACATGCCCTGCACTGATCAACGAAACTAGCGTTCCAAGAAGTAAGTAAGTTTCGATATGATGAGGGGTCATTTCAAACAAATTATTTGTAAAGGATTAAGTATAAATAATATTCGAATAGTATTTAACAAGAACGATGGGGTTTCATACTCGTTAGCCATTTTTACGAAGAGTTTCTGAGCTAAAAATCTTTTGCACAATTTGTGTTTCTACGGTAGACCTATGTCCTTTTGTTGTAGTCGACGTGCACTGTCATGCGATTTGCTTCATTTCTCAAACATTTAGCAGATTTTCTGGTAACTCTGGCCGCAGTTTCAATCTTGAACGAAGGAAAAGAAATTCGCCCTTTTTACAAAATTGCAGCCAATAGTAAACAGCAGCTCGTTTATGTAAAACTTTAGCATTCTCCGACTAACCCAGCCTATCCCCTATTTTATATACACTGTTAATTGCGTGAAACAAAAGAAAAACTTTACAAAATCCAACAGCAAAACTTACTAGATGAACTCTATTCTTATTAATGCTGCCTCGTATGTAAGGAGCAAAAGCAACAGGCGCGTCAAACTTTCCATCTGCCTCCCTCTAGTGCCGTACAGAATGCATATTTATTACTAATCTTATTGGGCTTTGTTACGTATCCACTGCCGTTGGAATGAACTTCGTTTCAGAGTACAAAAGAAGTGGATATGGTTACATGCGCACCCGTTGTCTGTTTATCGACTGCATGAATTCTCGTCAAATATGCCATTTTAGAAAATGCCGTGTCGTCCATCGCGAAATGAATGGAATATCCTTTCAAGTCGAATATGGCGAACAAAATACGAACAATGATGAGAATCTTATCCATATCAGAACACAAAAGCATCTGGCACACGAAAAACATACATGCATATTCATACACCACAATCTTCAGCTCTATAAATCAGCATTTACGAATGTTTTATTGGGCAGGTACACTGGTCTAATCTACTTTGCGTCTGACAGGATTCGTTGAAGGCCCAACAGCTAGATGTCTATTCATATGCAAGTACCAAACAGTCTGACTGGCGAGTAACTCAGACCCTGGAGTTTTTTCTGGGTTACAAGAACATGATCATAAAAGTAATTAAAAACATTATTGTACCGTCCGTCGCAGACATTAAGAATGTATACTTAGTCATCGCCTTAATATGGCCAGCATTTCCATGCCTATTAACTTAAGTTTCGAAAATCAGCATATTATAAAGAGAATCACTTGGCTGAGAGAAAAAATAACGAGGTTGGGTTGGTGGAAAGGAGGGAGGGAGGGAGGGAGGGAGGGAGGGGAGAATAAAGGAAAGGTATATACGTATATGTACATACATACATATACAGGTTCCCACAGCGATGAGTATGAGGAGTACAATCTTTTTCGTTGTAACGCCGTGTAGTTTAACAGAAGCCCGCCAACGTTTCGGAGGATCGTGCCGAATTCGTCTTCAGGGCACGTTCCTCCGAAACGTCGGGGGACTTCTACCGGATTACATGGTGTGACAACTCAGATAACAGTACTCCTGCGTACATATATGTTAAAAAAAAAACAAATTGAAGGGATACAGAAAAACAAAAAGAAATGGGCGGTTCTTCTGTCGCCCTTAGGCATATCTGTAAATTATGGATTTGATTTATTGCTGTCTTGTTTGCTGAAAAGTAGTATGTTCAGAGCGAAAACACGAAAGCCTGAAGTTCCTGAGAACGATATTGACTAATTAAATTCTTCGTCGTGGTGAGAACTAGTTCGGAATGTATTTTAAAATGTGACATTGTCCTAAGAACGTGAGATATCTTGTGTGAAACAAGGGGTTTAATTTTATAACAGTTTTCTGACAATGGCACCGAAGTGTGCTGAACAATCATCATATGCGATTTTATTAAGAACTACCGTTTTTCTCGGACCCGGGTGTGAGTAGCGGTGTTATAAAAATTCTTGAAGCTTTCCTTCCTCTTGGAGAGCGGCCATTAGCCTCCTTACTTTAACTAAATATTCATAAGTGTCACAACGAGAGGAGCTGAGAGTTCCTGAGTTCAGAAACATGTAAAAAGATCTTCGGCCGTCTGGAATTTTCGAAAATACAAGACGAAAAAGGTACACGATTTTCTGTATGCGGAGGCATATAGCCGTGAGAATATATCATGTCTTTTAGCGGCCAATAAAAGGAAGCTACACGACTGCTGTGCAGCAAGAGTATGGCACTTCACATCAGTCTCTGTAGACAATCCGTAGTACCGGCTGAAAGACTATCAAATGCCGGGCGAAGAACGCATCGGCGCCTGAAATGGCAAAACGTCGATTTCTCTGAGGAAACTTACTTGTCTTAAGATGTTACGTTTCACTAATGTGCTCAGCTTTGTAAATGATTAGTTTTATGTACTGAATAGTTGCTAAACGAACTGTATTTTATATCAGAATAAAACTCTGTTGATCAAGAATGACTTATATTTCTGAGATAACTTTCTGACATTTCATTAATTGTTGTTGTTGCTGCTGCTGCAGGCTATAACACATTGTGAATAAACGCTTTTGTGAACATTAATCTTGCCTGTAACAAGACTGGAACGTATAATTACATCACAATACACGAAGTTTCGAGATTCATCATTTGCACCCCGTACACAGATGGATATGTATACAAATTAAGTGCATAAACTGTTTAATACACATTTGGAAGTCTTATTGCAGTGCAGCACTACACTGAAAGAACAAAACAAACCTCTCTGAACGCAGTTTAAGTTCAATAACTACTTTTATTTTTTCTTTTTCTTTCTTAACCCCTGACGTAGAAGTTCGACAATATGCTCATCACATCCCTTTATTTTAATTCTCTAGAAAATCCTAAGAATTTAGGTGAAAGTATATTGAACATAAAATGAGTATTTCATTACTCTCTACAACTTGTTCCACAAATTTTTCCTTAAGATGAATATTTATCGAGATACGTTCCGACACACATGTAGGCCTTCGTGTAGTCAAGTTAAGCATGTCTGATTTAGTTGGAAACTGAAATGGTTCGAGAATTTTTCGTAATTTTCTTCAGTATGACGCTTAATGAAAATACGTCCGGCGGTTCTCGAGCTGAAACATGCAGACAGACATGGCCAGCCCTATATGAGTTTATTTCAGGCACATCACACAATAAACGCAAGCGTATGGGCCGATCGTGGAATATGAACCCCATGTGCCATGTTTGTGGGCCGAATTACCATTAAAACAGCAAGCGATCTCAACACCTCAACATAATTATCCACAACGAAATATGTTGCCTGTCTAAAATATCTCTGCGGATACGTCATCTCTTGCGTAAGCAAATTATTCTGTATCCTCTAGGAAGTACCTAACCAAGTCCAGAACGAACATTACAGAAGTGTTACACAGTTCAATGAGGCAACAGCTGGTAGGTCTAGAACTGCTACGCTTGCATGGGTATTCTTTATGCTATCTCTTCTGTGATAAAATTACGAATTCAGTGAAACCTTATCTGGTCACTCTATGAACATTTCTCCTTCTAAGAACTAACATTTTTAAATGTTGTTCATACAGTGAGTTTTCTAAACTGCGTTTCCTTAAAACAAATCAATGCGTCGTTATGGGTTGGCCCGACTCGGCCACTCACAAGTTTTCTCACTCTGCAGGAAGGACAATGGACCTAAACCCCTGGTAAAATACACGTATGCGAATTACACGATTCCACTTCCAGCCCCTGCTTTTGGGAAGAATCTCTTCCTCCTCGGCTAAGCAACCCACCTCTCTCTCACACGCTCTCTGATTAATTGACCGATCCCTTGCATACACATTAATGAGAGGTTATTCGTGATGAGTAAGCAGATAGTAGACCTAACAATTCATGCAGCAGTAGGGGCGTGAAGCTGACCACTCACCTTGGTTTTGTGTCGAAGTTAAGAATGGTGAAACTATAACTCCACTCCCCAACAGACCTATGTCTTCATGGTGCAGTGCTTAATTAAACACTAGGACAGCTCTAATTCCTTCACAAGATTAATTTACTCACCAATTATAAGGCAAACTATTCATAGGAAAAAAAGGAATTATCATCAACGTAATTGAAGTTATTATTATTGCTCTAGTCCTTTGTTGGACCTTGGCCGCTTTTTCAGTCTCTTGATCCTATACACAGTCAGTAGGACTCCTTGGACAGGGGTTCAGCCCGTTGCAAGGTCTCTCTAACTACACATAAAACAACATAAATACACAATAGACATCCATGCTTTGAATGGAATTCGAACCCATGATCCTAGTGTTCGAGAGAGCGAAGACAGTTCATGGCTTAGTCAGTGGTACTTAACCTTGTTTTGCTCGTGGCTCACTTCAGAGTTTCATTCACTTCTGTGGCTCCCACCCTTCATATTTATTAATTAAAATAAATGTAATATTCATAATAAATATGTACGTTATCAACTGTACTTTTATTTATAAGATGTACTATATGTTCATCATGTAAGTAATATTAATTATTTAATTTTTAAAATTTATGACTGCCTTATTTAAAAATATTTTAACGATGAGGCCCATTTCGGAAGTTAATACTCATAAAAATTACTTTGGCAGCCATTCTACTTAAAATGAACACAAAACTGCTGTAATCAATTCACAACATTTTTCTATTGTAGAGGGAGGGTATTCAAATTCTGTTGAAAGCTACTAATTTGTTTGTAATGAAAGTTCAAGTTATTATTAAAATGTAGTGCTTAGTTGTCGAAAAAGAGTACCTGGAAGTTTTGAGGTTTTCACGGCGATGACAATGAAGAAAGTCGTCTTCTGGGTTTAGGCACCGTGTATTCTTCGTTTTGGCCGACGTTTCGGAGGAACGTAGCGCCTCCATCTTCAGAGCAGTAGAATGGCTTGGAATGCGGAGAGCAGTAGCTACTGCTACAGCTACTGCTCTCCGCATTCCAAGCCATTCTACTGCTCTGAAGATGGAGGCGCTACGTTCCTCCGAAACGTCGGCCAAAACGAAGAATACACGGTGCCTAAACCCAGAAGACGACTTTCTTCAAGAGTACCTGGAGTTTGTAACTTACCTCCAAAGTAGGGAACTGCCACAATAATAGAAATTACGTAGAAAAAATTCTTCTTTTAAACATTCCGAATACTGAACTGAAGAACACCTGAAATTTACTGAAAAGGTGGCCGTGAAAATCATGAGAGGAGTGGGAGATATTTAGGAAAACAAAGGATCATTTTTCCGGTTAACCTGTAAAAGCATGCTTTTACCGGTTCTCACGGTCTCTTCGCTTGCAGATTTCTTATATTTTTTCTTCTACCCTGAAGATGGAGGCTATACGTTCCTCCGAAACGTCGGTTAACACCACATATACACGGTGCCAAATCCCAGAAGACTGCTTTCTTCAAAAATAATGTTAACACATCAAACTCGTTTTCATTGATTTGTAACTATTTATGACACCCATACTGACTACTGACGTTTCAAGTTTGTGTTTCTGATAACCGAATGATGAAAGGCCCACATATGAACACAAATCTCAAGATATCATGCTTACCCTTATTCTGGCACCTTTCGGGGGAACATCCGGAACTGGAACCTCGAAACTGAACACGCAGTCGTTAATGGTCGGCCCAGGGCTCTCAATACTGACTTGACGGCACAACTGATTCATTTTTGGATATCCCGTCCACTTCCTTCACTGAAAAGAAATAACATATTTTATGTCATCCTTTCTCGTTTTACTACATAAGGTTTAAATGTCCCGTGCTTCCTCAGTCATATACAAGGTTTCTACAAAGTCCCTTGAGCCCTACAGACACATATGGCAGAAATATCCTTTAAAAGGAATATGACTACTGCGGCTCGACCTATGTTCCTCCGAAACGTCGGTGAAGTACTGTACGACACAGATATTCCATAAGATAACACCCTTTTCATTTATACCGCTGTCATTCCTGACTCATTAAAGAGTAAGATGGAAGAAAAAGGAAGAAAACTTTGTCTATAAACGCTATGTACAGAGTACAAAGATTTCAGTAGTACGTCCGGATTCACATTTATGTATTATACTGTACACGATTCACGCGAGAATAACTCCTGCTGAGAGAAAGTACACATATACTTCATTTTCCCTTTATTTCCGTTTTGGCAGGAATATCCACAATGCATTCAAAGAGTGCAGAGACTCGTTCACACGGACGAAAAAATATAGCAAACACTGACGATAGCTTTCGCACTGGTGTGTGGCACGCGACAGCTTCGTTTTACGCGGGCACGGTTACAGCTTTCCTAGAAGCTGCAACAGTGATCTGTACTGAAGACGGTGTTTCATTACGGCTGCGTACCGGAATTAGACGGCTGTTCATCCTAGGCCTTCCCGCAAATAGCTGGGCCGCTCAGGCGGACATTTGAGGCTACCCCCTTCAATTGGGGCACGGAGATTCGTACTGCCAGAGGAATCGACAAGCCTACTACGACCCACAAATCGCGAATTACACTATGATTGTCGGCTATATATCAGAACGCCCTATGTGGACGTCATATCCGTCCGTGACCTAGTATTTGCGCCTAAACAGGTCGGCAGCTTCTTTTAAAATCCGACACGAGCGACGTTCACTAAAAGTTGTCACATAATTCCAATTTTTAGCCATCCCCTACAAAGTCTACTTTTCATATGGTCATTAAATGGATTTTCCATATACACAATTTTAAATCACCGGTCAAATTTTGTCACATTCAATACGAATGGTCTTTGCGTAACGTTAGTCTGCCACGTCGATCGGTACCCATACTCACGGATTACAAAACCTACTCTACGTAAGGACTTACCTATGTAACGCAACACTGTTTCACAGATTTTACAAAAATTCGATATTATGCATTAGTAAGCTGTTCGAATTTTGCTCGATTTACCTAATACATTTGGGGCACGCGGTGGTGCAGTTGCTAGAGGCACTATGCTACCAGCCGGAAGGTCGTGGGTTCGATTCCTGATGAGGTCACTGGATTTTTCAATTAACCTAATCCTTCCAGCCGCAATATGGTCCTGGGATCGACTCAGCTTCTAACAGAAATTAGTACAAGGGATCTTCCTGGGGGTAAAGGGCGGCCGGCGTGTAATACTGACACCCTCACCTCCATCTGTGTGCCGACTGTCTAGAAAATGTTAGAGGCTCGACGTCTCACAACGCTATGAGCCTCCATAGCCTCTTACAGGGATAACTCTACCTCTTATCTTACCTTACCTTTCTTACTTACTATATTTAGTGTCTTGCTGAAGTGCCACTTAGGCATAAACCGACCGCAGGTATGTTAAACAGCAAAGAAGACAGCTGGGAGTTTTGTATAATACGAGGGGAGTCAGTAAATGGGTCATAAATGGATATAAAACGTAAGACATATGATATTTGAACCTGGGAAAAACATTTATCTCTCGACACATCCTCCACCAACAATGATACACATGTCCCATCGCTCTACCAGCGTGTCAAAACTCGCAGCATAGAAGTCTTCTGACTGTTCACTCACCTACTTCAGTACCTCCGTTTCAACCTCTTCGTTATCAGCAAAACGTTTGCCACCCAACTGTGAACCGCCTTACGCGATAATAACTTCCCGCCGTAAGCAAGAAACATTTTCTTTATGAATGCACTTTGCATTGAGTCAGTTTGCACACAAAAGAATCATAATAGAACGCTGCTCTTCGTTAGTATACTCCTCAAGCACTGTTGCCATTATGACCACCAAAACCAGCCTCCGTATGCGTGTCGGCTACCTAGACTGTCATGAAGCTGGACTGTGCTGCTACCTAGTGACACACAATGAAAAACTATTACGTCAATTACAGCTGTTTTACTTATAGCTGTGCCTATTTACTGACTCCCTCGTACATATGGGGCACGTCCTCTTTTATTTAATTCTCCTCACATTCCACGGTCCAGTCGTCACTATCACTCCTTTCTGTGACGTGTCGCATAGCATAGTTGACTACGTTGTGGTTTGACTTATGGTACTTCAAATAGTGCTGCAATATCACGTATACCGTAGAGTGCACAAATAATCGTAAACTCATCTGAGGATACCATGGTGAAACAACCTAGCACTATATAGGTATCGGCCTACATAAATTACAACCCGAAGAGCTAAATAAACCTCATGCGTACGTGTATTTGACGCCATTTAGGGTTAACAATGTGCATATATATGCGACTACATCCAGAAATCATCGTAATTCCTTTCAAGATTATTAGCTGGTTGTCATTTTGTAGGCATTCAGAATGCTAATGTTACTTAACAGTGTGGGTGAAAATATAAAAGAACTTCTCGTCATATATTTTGGTCGTATCGGCAATGAAAATTTCATCAAGGTAGTACAAAATCATGGCATTTTCAGACATGTAACTCGACACGCAAAATATTAAGTACATACTGTACTTATCAGCCACACCTACCATGGTTGCATGTTTGAATTCGGGAAAATTGTCCATATTTTGCTGCAGCAGTTCGTCAGGTATCGTCGTCGAACAGAATCAGTAAATAGGTGTGCTGATATCGTGAAGATTTTCAACTACACAAAGTGACCACAAGAATGAGCATTTTTCAAACAGCAATGTTGCATTACAGTGGTCTACACTGCAATGAAGAGTGACAAAGACACTTTCACCTCAGTTCTCAAGACTACGGTGCTGTTACTGCTGACGAAAGAGTACTAACCAGACACCTGTGATTCCCTCCAGTGGTGACGTTCTCGCGGGCTTCTTCGGTGTCTTTGGTGGGAAGAAGAGGGGGCGCACACAAATCACGTAGGCATGATAGTGTCATGCACCGAAATATACGTGTACTTCAAGAATAAGCGAAATGGGCTAAACGGTAAAGTTTATTAATGTGACTGAGACAGAGCAATATCATTCGCTGTATTTTTTTCAAACACATTCTACCTTACTTTCAATAAAAATCACAAACCAAAACCAATTTGTTGTATTTTTTTTTCTCAGTTGGTGCCGGTCACGGTAGCCGAGCGGTCTAAGGCATGTACTGTCTTCGCTCGCTTGGAAACCGGGATCGTGGGTTCGAATCCCACTCAGGGCATAGATGTTTAGTTTGTGTGTGTGCGTTTTTGTGTGTTTGTGTACAGGTAGAGACCTTGCGACGAGCTGATCACCCGCCCAAGGAGTCCTACCGAATGTGTAAGATCTAGAAAAACCGAAGTGAACGGAGAAGTTCATGGAGGTAGGCCTGGGCCCACTACAACTGATGATGCTTAAATGAGTATACGCTATTCTAGAGTACTTCGTAAGTGGCTATGAAGGTTCAGAGCCTATGTCTGAGTAAGGACTATAAAATCCATAAAATGTAAATCTGTAGGGCTGTTTTCTGTAACCAGTATTTTCCAAATACTAATTTAACACTGTAATCCTTGAATATCACCTAACCACGTGGAGTGGCTACAGAATAGATAAGATAAAACTGAAACGGTTATGGAACTATGAGAGGCAGCACCTAGCTTACAAACCTGAGGGAACACTTTATATTATACAGGTCGCTAATCCAATAAAATGTAGCCTAATAATTAAAAGAGAACATAAAAATACATCCGCACAGTTATCGAACATGTTAATATCGGAATTGAAACTAGTGGGAATATGAACATCTATAAAGGCCTATTAACAATGACTTCTAAGCTGAATAATCTTCTTTTCGTTGACTCCCCTATAACAGATGCTATAAAACGCTACAGATGAATGAGAACCATAAATGCGGAGGTCTCTTATTATTTTCACTCCTTCAAATGTTATACCGTTCGAACAACGTAACCGCCATAATTATTTTCAATAAACACAATTCCGAAATTTATACTGCATTTGATTCAGTTTCTATATTGGTAATTTTAAATATGGATATTCTCCGAACGTGACAATTAGTTCTTCATTGTTCTGTCTTCTTCATAATGCCCATAGACAATGATGTTAGAAAATCATCTACAATAGATTTCGGAGGTGCGTTGCTGAAATAAGCAAGAGTTCGGTGTGGATGACTAAAATTCTGGACAAAATAACGGATATTTACGTTCCATAAAAGGTGAGAATTTCCTGCAGAGCAGAGTAGCCATAAGCTGTTCAAGGATTAAAGGTAAAGTTATCCCTGGAATCAACAGGTGAGGTGAGTGGCTGGCTTCACGCACCAGTCTATACTCCTGAGGAAAGACTCCCAGTAAAGGACTCTTTTGCACAACGAAGGTGGTTTAGTCATTTCTTTCATAAGAGTTCGATATAAATTATTTTAAAACACATGGATTCCTGGGCAAAGGTAAAGAGCGTTATCCCGTGCTAAATTAATTACGCACAACACCATGATAACTTATGGGGGAGCAAAGGTATAGCTCCACTACTTTTGATTTTTATACTAGATGGTGAGTGGTCAGCTTCATGCACCCCGGAAAGAGCCCCCATACCCATCGACCCACTGGATAGGAGTCTGGGTAGGCCCCACAACATGTCTGGAAGCTGTTGGAAAAACTCTTTTCCTCCCTACATGGAATCTAACACCGGCTGTCCAGCCGGTAGCCCGTCACTGTACTGATTAAGCTACCCCGGTAGTCGCTGGCTTTCCACCGCGGTGGCCCGGGTTCGATCCCGGGGTCTGGTCAAGTGGGATTTGTGGTGGACAAAGTGGCGCTGGGGCAGGTTTTCTCCGAGTACTTCGGTTTCACCTATCAATCTTCATTCCACCAATTGCTCCACAATCACCCTCACCTATCATCTGGAGCTGGTACAATAGGCCAGAAGTGGCCGCAGTACAAGGGACTTACTTAGTCCCACCCCACTAGCAATAAAAGAAAAAGGTACCCCGGTTCCCAAGATTCCATGTTCGTTTCTCGGCCGGAAACCGGCTATCTTTGGGGGTTTCGTTGCTTTTATTAGACCCTCCATACAAATGCTGCATTAAAGCCTTAAAATAGCTGACTGCCGCTTCTTTCCGCAGTCACTCACAGTACTCACAACCAGCATCGCGATCAGTGCCACGTGCTAAATCACGCAGTTAAGAGATCGTCGTGAAGTAAACAAACTCATGTAGTTAATAAAGAGTCTTAAAATAAAACAGAAAGGAAAGCAAGATTAAATGCTACAACTCGATAATTTATTTTCATTAAAATAATCATAAGCTGTTGGTACAATTAATTCTTAAATACCGTGGTTCAGTGCTTCTGTTAGCGATGTCAACATTTCGAATGCTGGCAAGGAGCTTGGTATTCTGACGGAGAGTTTGTTTTTTCCTCGGTTACTCCAAGCAAATGCTTGAATAGTACATGAAAACAGGTACATCAGGTTCCTTCCAAATTCATCACTCATAATTATCAAATAATAATACATTAATAAATTAACCAATAAACAAATACTCCAACACGAAGATTTAGTAATGCTCATGCAATAGGGTCCACGGGGCCATCACGATAACTAATCACAGGTGAGTTAAGGATGCGAAGATAATGGTAAAGTTGTCCCTGAGCTTAACTAATTAAACACTACGCCATGAAGACGTACAGGGGAGTGGATGTATAGATCCACGTTTTCTTGACCTCGGCACTAGTTAGAGGTGAGTGGTCAGCTTTAAGACCTGGCTGCTTTACCCCTGGGAAAGAGCTCCTGGTACCCTTTGTACAGGTTGTTTAGTAGACCACAGAGCCAGTCTGGACTATATGGAGAAGCGAAAATTCATTACCCTACCGGGGCTCGAACCCCGAGCTCTCGGTCGTCCAGCCAATAGCCAGTCGCTATGCCTATTACGCTATCCCGGCTCCTAGGGATGCGAAGGACCTTTACAAAATGCACGGCCAGATTTTGGGATCCGGGACATTGGTTTCAAAGAAATCATCTTTCGATAATTTCGCTGTATCAAGATTTAACACTGCTGAAGTTCTGTGTACATTTAATGATTTTGGTAGCTTATGAGGCGCCACGAAAACAATTTCTTTTCGTATTATAAGTTTCTGTATTACATTTGAGAGGAAAGCTGATCGAAAGGCCAATATGTTTCATAATACCAGTCTGAATTATGAAATAGCACTTTAAATCAGATCAAATCATATCCTTTTGGGCCACCAATCGTAATCTCACATGTATCAAATAGCCTGCCGATACAAAGCCCCAAGGTGGGACACAAATGTACACTGTGCTGGATAGGACAATCCCTGGATAAATCACAGATTCAAGGTCTTTGGTCTCTAGCAGCATCTAATGGGAAATTCCGAGTTAGCAAAATAAAATATGTCACGAACGCTTTCCCCCCCCCCCAATTCCTTCGAATTCCATTATACCAGTCCATAAACGTATCAAACAGGGCGGAAGATCCAGAAAACTTCTTTTCTCTCAGCTCATTATCAGGGTGACAGATACGACTATAAATAACCTGATAGTTTACAAATTCACACCTGCTCGACTGACCTTATAATGGTAACAACGAAAAACAAGAAATACTTTCACGGCTTCCTGTTCAACATATCACGTGATACACGGCAGATATATACGTCCATCTGTCAACAAAACACGAAGCAACTACGAGCTTTGAACCTGTGTAGAACTGGGATAAACAGGTCCAATCGACAGAAGGCTGTCCACTTCCAAGCATAGATAGGAGTCTTACGTCAATCGATGTTCTCTACTCTCGCACGAATAATATGTGTATTCACACGCTATGTATGCCACACCTTGGTGAATACATATTGCGCATAAAATGGACACATGAAGGAGTTTGGTTTCATACTCGTATATCTAAAATAATATAAACCTACAGTGGCGAGAATAATTTTCATACTGTGCAGGATGGTCTTGTAGTAACGCTCTAGACTTGTATTCGGGAGGTGGTTACTTCGATTCTCGGCAGGGTCACCGGTTATCCTGCTGTTTTTCATGGTTTTACTTAGTCCATCAGGGAAAAATTTGGATAATACATAGATTACGCCATGGCTGCTTCCTTTAAAATGATTAATCATTAAACGATGATTCTACCTTTCAACGCTATATAGTCTAAATCACGGCCACTCATCCTGTCGCTAGCGGGCAACACGTTATCCGCAAAGACATCTGAAACAAGAGAACCTCAAACGGCGCCATAAAACGATGAATCAATTCCATCCGTTTCCTGGCAAACTATGAAAGAAAACTTACCACTATTTCTAAGAGTTTGTGACAGTGGTGTATTAAAGCAATTATTTTGTTCCTGAACATTATCCATATTCCTGTTTTCTAAACACGTTTACGAGACTGGGTTCTGTCTCCGTCATCATGTAAAAGCCTACTCAGTTGCGCCCAATCGATAAAGCTAGTCCCTACCTCCGGCCAGAATCCAGTCTCAGAAACGTCGTTTTAAATATAAAAACAGGACGATGGATAATGTCCAGAAGCACAGTAGGAAGGAGGATGAGGTGGGCAGGTCATGTAGCACGAATGGGGGAGACGAGGAATGCGTATAGGATATTGGTGGAAAAGCCAGAAGGAAAGAGACCACAGGGAAGGCCAAGGCGTAGGTGGGTGGACAATATTAGAATGGATCTTAGAGAGATAGGATGGAATGGTATGGATTGGATAGATCTGGCTCAGGATAGGGACCAGTGGAGAGCTCTTGTGAACATGGTGATGAGCCTTCGGGTTCCATAAAACGCTGGGAAATTCTTGGGTAGCTGCAGAATTGGCGGCTCCTCCAGAAGGGCTCAGCTCCATGAGTAAGTAAGTAAGTAAGTAAGTAAGTAAGTAAGCACAGTAACTGTATTATACCACCACTTCCATATATCCAAGTGACCACTCTATCATAAATCTTTATTGTTGGCTGCAGTTTTTTTACCGGGATTAAAATAACTTTGTCGACGACTGCCGACCTATACGGTCCATATTGTTGCGTGCACATTCTCTAGTTACCGACTTCAATGAACACTGTCACAGTCAGCTCCCCTACATACTGCTTGAATGCCTTCTCCTGTGTATCAAGATATAATCTGTGTGTCCTTCCATCAGGAGGAGTCCAAGCGAATTTAGGAATAATACATCATATGGGTACATTATGCGCCTGAGACTACGGTTTTAGGATGTGTCAAATATTACTATAAATCCACTATCAATATTAACTTCGTGTAAACCAGTGGTTCCCAAACTTTTCCGGGCCACCATAAACTCATTCCCAGTGCCCCAGCCCTACCCTATATAAAGCATTGTTCAGAATATCAATTTGTACAACTCACTAAGGAAAACAATAACTTTAATATGACAGTACACTTAGTAAATTCTTAATGCGACGAATGGGATTTATGAATTGATACCAGTTTCCCAGTTTCTAGTCTAAAGTCACTTCAATCGTAAAGCTGCGAAAAACGCGCTCGAAGGGGCCCACCTCCAGCGTCCCCCTTAGGTAATCCCAAGCGGCCTCCGTAGTCTAGAGGTAACGTTCCCACCTCATGACTCGTAGTACGCGGGTTCAAATACCCGGCGGAGGTCGTCGAATTTTTAAGGGCGGAAAAATTCAGGGAACAAGCACTCCGGGAGGGACTTTAAGCTGTGTGTCCCGTGTCGTAACTTTACGGCACGTAAATGAACCTCATGTCCCCAAAGGGGATCACCGAGCCAAATTCCAGGACGTTTCCCGCCCAACAATAGTCTCTAAGGCCTCTGATAGATGGGGGAAGCATTATAGACACCACTAAACAAGTGGCCGAACTCGCTTGCTCGGCGGGACTGATGGTACGCACCATTTATCGGTAGGGTATAGAGACGGGTAGAATATCATAGAGGGAAGCACAATAGATCAAACTGGTCGCGGTGCATGGGGAAACCCACCCTCTCTAAATAACTAACTAGGTAATCCCACCGCCCCACACGGGGCGGTACAGCTCACTATGGAAAAGACTAGTGTAAATACTAGTTCGGAATTTAAATCTCGAAACAAAGTGTTCACAAGGTACTTTGGGAACCGATCGAATATATGCTCTGCTCCCTGTAATACATATTATTCTTTGTTATTATCGCCTTTATCACCAGTTGGCAAAACTTCCTGAACAAAATTTATAAACTGAAGGGAAATATGTACTTGGATAACTCATCTATTTTCATTTATTAGTCTGACTAGCGTTGAATTTCGATCGATTCACTTAAACGAGGGAAGAATTAATACTTTACTGCCGAAAGTATTGTCTTCATTTAACGATTTCACTGCGAACTCGAATACAGCCATGGCCTGGGTATTTGTGCGTGCCGCGCCAACCCTGAAAGCGGCTGTAATATACGCCTTCTGTAGCTTGACTTACAGCGCCACATTCAAAGAGAATTTGAAAGAATAAACTTTTTCAAAGTAACTGTAAGATTTCAACAAAAGTGTAGATATCAGTGTCTACTGGGGCGACTAACCATCATTTTATACACATGAGAGGGAAAGGGTTAAATTACTTCAAGAAGCAATTGTCGCGCACACGAAAAGCAGATACCTGAAGGGGAAAGCCTCGAACTCATGTGCTCATTTTATTCTTAATATATGGAACGACGCTTTCTCGACTACATCAATAAAGCGTAACTTAATTTCTCCTTGTTTCTTCCACTCATTTTACACGGATGACTATTCACATGCATTAAGGACACAACATTCATACTTATTTACAGACTTTAAGACGCAGTTCCTGAACCATTTATTTCACGGAATGAAAGGATTCAAACTGCCATCAAACGCTACGAATTTCGCTCTCGCCTTAAGCAGAGTAGCTGCTGTAACAGTGTGTCCATACCCCCATCCTATTTCTGTTAAATGTCGACTGCCGACTTTTGATAACCAACAGTCGGTATAGCGATTGGCTACGGGCTGGACGACCGAGGGGTCGGAGTTCGAATCCCGGTATGGTCAAGAATTTCCAGACCGGCTCTGGGGTTCACCCAACCTCCTATCCAATGGGTATAGCGGGTTCTTTCCCCAGGGTAAAGCAGCAGGGGCGTGAAACTGACCACTCACCTCCAGCTAGTGCAGAGGTCAAGAATACATTAACCTATACATCTGCTCCCCCATACATCTTCATGGTAAGATGCTTAATTAGTTAAGCACAGGGAAAACTGTTTTTTTTTCCTTGGCACTAGAGCCCCAACTTCTCCGTTCACTTCGGTTTCTCTAGATCTTACACATTCGGTAGGACTCCTTGGGCAGGTGATCAGATCGTCTCAAGCCCTCTACCTGTACACAAACACAGAAAAACGCACACACACACAAACTAAACATCCATGCCCTGAGTGGGATTCGAACCCACGATCCCGGTTTCCAAGCGAGCGAAGAGAGTACATGCCTTAGACCGTTCGGCTACAGTGACCGGCCAGGGAAAACTTTACTTCTACCTTTAACAACTGAATTTCGGTCACATCGGTGTGCAGTAGAGTGAAATTACATGCCGCACAGTGCAGTTAGGCGTGGTAACTCGTGTATCAATGGCCGCACCATAGCTCGGGCAAGTTAGTCGCCGGCTTCCCATCGCGGCGGCCCGGCTTCGAGCTCGGTTCTCGTCATATCATGTGGGGCTGGTACGACAGGCCAGTAGTGGCCGCAGCACCAAGTGGACTCAGTTTCGCCCCACTAAGAATAATAATAATAAACACGTGCATGAACAAAGTTCCGTTTGTGCTTTCTAAGTAATTTATTGAGAAGTCGAGGCTCCCACATTTTCTTCACAATCGGCTCACAGATGGCGGTGAGATTGCCAGCCTTACGCTCCGGCCGCCATTTTCCCCCAGAAATATTCCTAATACTCACTCCTGTCAGAGGCTGAGTCGACCCCAGGACCATAGTGCTTCTGGAAGGATTGCGGCAATTGAAAAATCCAACGAACTAATCGGAAATTGAACCCACAATCTTCCAGCTTGTGGCAATGCCCCTCAAGCAACTACGCTACAACGGGGCCCCTCGTGCAAGGAGTCCAAACAAATTTCTACTTCCGGAAAACGGAAGGTCTTAGGCCACAATGATTTGTCATGCTACAAAAGGTAAGTTGAAAAATCGCGTTTGGCTAATTGATTCGTGATTTATTTAAGGCCATTGTTTCAGTTTATTTGGTTGAGCAATATCGAACTGTGACTGTATGTGACTTAGAAACAACATATTATCTGGGATGGGGGGGTGGAAACAAAATACACGAAAAGCCTAGCGGCAGGGATTTCAGTTCCAATACGATTATTGTGTCATAATTTTTCATTCATTAAAATACTGAAAACATGAAAATATTCTCCCTTCCAAACACTGGCAACAACATTTTATAACTGAATACAAATTCTGAAGTTGTAAGAGAAAATCGAGTTGGTGAATTCCCATATATATATACCGATGTGCATACGTTCCCGCCATTTAATGTGTTTCTGCATCTATTTCTTTATTGCTAGTGGGGTGGGACTAAGTAAGTCCCTTGTACTGCGGCCACTTCTGGCCTATTGTACCAGCCCCAGATGATAGGTGAGGGTGATTGTGGAGCAATTGGTGGAATGAAGATTGGCAGGGGAAACCGAAGTCCTCGGAGAAACCCTCCCCCAGCGCCACTTTGTTCACCACAAATCCCACTTGACCAGACTCGGGAACGAACCCGAGCCGCCGTGGTGCGAAGTCAGCGTCTAACCGTTTGAGCTACGGCGCGGCCCTTTCTGATGCTTTCTAACCGAAGTAACCCTTTGACTTCTAGAACTGGGAATGTCCCTGTGAGTCATTACTCGAAGAAACAATGGTCACTTCGGCAAACACTGATTATTCTTTTAAAAAAATTCACTACTCAACCTCGGATTAAGGCAGATGAAACTTTTTTGGCGAAGCTGAAGAAACTGCTTGGCAAGCATTTAAGGCAGTGAGCACAAATTTCCTTCGAAACTTCAGGGCAGAATATGAAGTCACTTGACGAACAGCTTCTCAGAGTCTACAAATTCATGGGATGCAAAATTCCAAGAAATTTCCATTTTTTTAATGGACATTTATGGGAACCGGTCACATCTAGAAATATGGAGATGAAACACCAGAACGGACGGAGGTGCCTACTGGTGGACACTGGAATTATACACGTATATTATCGGTAGATATATTTTCGGCGACAATATGCAATTTCAACTTGCTGCTGCTATTACGTCTTTAATTTAGATCAGTTACATCACTTCCGATTCACTAAAATTTGGCTGGTGATATAAACATTTTGAGGCCATTTTCGAACCCAAGAGTTAAAAAACCTATGAGGTCCATCCACTTCTGATCACGTGACAAAGGTACTGTTTGTCGTCCGGTTGTTAGTAATTGAAATGCAATGCACTAGGCAACTAGGCAAAGTTTGACGTTTCAGATCCATGGACTTAAAAATGTAAAGATATATAATCAGGATAGTAACAGCATTCATAACCCAATTCTATTTCTTTGTGCCCTTGCAAAGACACAAATCTAAAAAGTTTCTTCTGCTTCAGTACACACCAGTAGCTATGACAGATTCGTACGTTCACGATCACATTTCTAAAATGAAAGTAAGGCAATCTTCTGGAACAGGAGTATTGATTAGAAATAGAAATACTTAATGTTAAACAACCAAATTCAAGTTTCTAATCTTAAACACTTAATGAAACATTCAGCATTAATATTTCACATAACTGTTGCCTATTTACCTGGAAACGGTATAACCTGTAGTAGATCGCAGCAACTACAACTTAGCACCTAACGTACAGCCCTGAATCCAAGACGCATCTGTTTGATATTAGGTTAATGCAACATATGTAACTCCATGCTATCGATTAGCAACTAGCCGTAGTGATGTCACGGATTATTATACTGCCATCTATCCACAACTCTTTTGAAACTACTACTAGAGGTTGTTCCGGAGGTAACAGCCATAATCTAGAGCTCAGTCGGTAGAAATGTTAACAGCTATCCAATATTCACATCTGCTCACAATCTTCCCAAGTTTTCACGACATAACAATGATTTTGCAATCTAGACCCCTTATACTGCAGAGAAATGTACACTGTTGTTAAGTATTAACTCACATGAACTGATATTAACCAGTATCACCAGTATCCATCAGCAGAAACTTTTGCGAAAGTTTGTTTAGGAAAGCACAAGCATCTTATCCCCTTACTGAAATGTATTACACCATAGGCAGAAAAGATTAATACTCACAGGCATTTAGGACAGCTGAGGATGGGTAAATTTCAATGAAAAATGTGGTTCTGCTACAAATATGCGTATTCAAGCTCATAACTAACTCTCCTTGCAAGCTACATAAAACCTTGTTAAGATAATGAGGTTTTCATGGACAGTGACCATGAAGAAAGCAGTCTTCTGAGATGTGGCGCCGTGTAGATATTGTGTTAAGCGGCGTTTCGGAGGAACGTATCGCTGCCATCTTCAGGGTGGAAGACAAGAAGAAATCGACAAGCAAGCCAGCATGAGCATGTGCCACTCATAATACAAATGAATGGCACCACGTGTTCACAAAGGAGTAACTGTTACAGTACTTTTGTATGTCTAATTACGTTCTTTCCTTTTTCTCATTTATTCCGTCTCACAGATACCTCTGCCTCTATTTTGCTTTTTGATTGTGGTTCTATTAAATATTATTTATTCTATTATATATAGAATTCTTATTATTGTGACATGTCCTACATCATATGTATGTTGATTCACAGGATTGATAAACAGTACATTATAATGTTCTGGCATAATGACTTCAAAATCTTAATTATTTATTCTCATTAACCATTTCTTTTACAAAACAATGCTGTAATTAACTGAATACAGTGCATTAGTCCTTACATGTACCTACCTGGGCACTGAAAGCTGCTGCTGCAATGTGGCTTTTATAGATGGGAGTAGTGGTATTAATATTGGACTTTGGGCTATACTTAAGGAGAGAGAGAGAGCCAACACTTTGTCTTCAGAATTCCATTTACTGCCCTTAGGATTCTGTTTACAGTTCCTAGTCACTGTTGCCAATAACCTGGCAGCCTCTACAAAGGATCTCCACTACTGGATCACTCTCCACATCAGAGAGTGCTTCCAGCTTGTTCCTTGTTATGTCTTCTTGATTTTACAAAGCACTTGCCTTGTTTCCAACATGTTCATACATACAACTCCTTTTACCTCAGTGTCACTTGTGATATCAAAATTTAATTACGTTTCTCTTGTAAAGAACAGACTTGCCCTAGACTTTGATGAGGGACCTGAACAAATTGATGTGTCCAAGTTCCCTATAACAAGGATTTAAATCTACAAGACTATGCAAAATTGTTGGCTGCTACTCATGACAGATTTCAGACATTTATGGGGAAGTGGAAGAATGGATAGAAATAGGTGTTTTAGTGAAGTCCACTAACATCTTGCTATAGGATCCTGTGGAAGGATGGATATGAAGGTCACCTTCATAGGTTATAACTCAAGGCAATATATCCAAAGAAGGGCTGCATAATGAACAGACAGAACTTTGTGAGAATGAATATGAAGCCGATTTTGTGCCATACAAAACTGCCACTCTGTATTCTTCCAGCTGTTTCATAATTATTTCCAAGTAATGTTTGCTGTACAATCACTCTTGCTGAATTCTTCCTTCTTCTCCTGTCTTTACCACAGCAACATCATAAATTAGAACACACCATATGACAACATAAACATTAGTAATGATGAAATATGATCAACATTTTAGCATTTACTAGGACCGAAGGAGGCACAGGGAAGCATAGTTGGTTGAGGCACCATGTTACAAGATGAAAAGTCAGGTGTTCAAGTCCAAATTAGGTGAATTTTTTTTTTCAATTACACTATGGCCCTGGGGTCAACTCAGTATTAGATACAGCATTTTTAAACACAATGCTTAAAACTGTTTAAGCGCCCTAGCAGGAACAGGCATTTAAATAAACTCCAGCCAGCTCAAGCTTACCACCATTTCAAAAGCCTAGAGTTTAAAGGTTAAGTGTCTACCCAAAACCATAATTCTAGCACTGTTAGGCCCCTTTTAAAGTAAGTGACCAGACCGGAAATTGATGTTGCTACACTTCTTGCGCATATTTCGCTTTATTTCCATATCACACACAGAAAGTATGCTAAGCTGGTTATCAACACAACACTGACAATAATGTCCACTACAACACCACCATCTGGATATATTCACTGCGTGGAGAAAGCTAAATGGTATTACATGTCATCCAGCAGGTAGACTATGGGTTACATTACTAAGAATCATGTTCCATGAAATGTACTATTAAGTGTTAATGATGTAAGGGTAGATTTAGGGATTTCATAAATGAGCAGAATTCCTACTGGTCACTTTTTTTATCTTTGTGTATGTCCCTTTGTTCACGTCACAATGGGTAGGGAGCAAATGCTTTCAGTGAAAACTACTAAAAAAAGATTCAATGTCATGAATGCTGGGGTTTGTATGATCTATATTCACACTAAAATTGGGCTGAGATGAGACCAATACTTCCAAGTCTGTCAAGAAGTAGACAAGGGAAAGGACATTTCTTCTTCACATTACATTTTTATTGTCGCATGTTTGCTAGGCAACATGGCAAGAAACTGTGTGGGTTCTCGGATTTGAACGAATATTTATTAGATGGTTACTTTTACACTCACAATTATTCTCAACTTACGTCAGACATTTCCCTCTTCACTATTACAACTATTTGCACTGCTGATCTTGGTGAAATGTCATCTGCTCAGAGCTCAACTGTCCTTGGTCCCATCAGATACGAAACTCTCCTGTTCTAGTAGGATAAGAACTCTGCTGGTCTCTTGCTGAATACCCACTGTTATATATTGCACTCAGACTGAATGAGGAATACCTTGTTGATGGGTTAATTACACCCCCTGCTTCAAACAATTTGTTTGTAATGGTGGAAACCCTAATGCTAAGACTTTCATTTTCGAGGTAACGATTTCCTCGGCTTTGCTAGCCATTGTATAGCTATGGATGTGTTCTTATTCCAAATATTCTGGGCCTAGGCAGCATGTCACATTATTATAAAGAAGCTACTGCCAAACACTGTTAACAGTTTTAAAAACTACACTGAAAGCAATTATAAAATGGAGTTACATCCTGCTATTCTTCTTGTAATTTTACTTTTAATAATAATGCCACCTACTAGCCTTTCAGTTTACTGTTGCTTATGGAATAAATTTTAAATATTTACAATGTAGCTCTTTTCTTTTTCAGGTATCATTCCTTTGAGTGCACTGTTTCAAACATTTTGACAAGACATAATGCTATTCCTCAAATTTGCAACACATCTTTAATGCAGAAATTTTCCTGTACCACATTTTCTTTCAGAGCACTATATTTTCAGGGTAAGTAATCCTCTAGTTGACAAAACTGTAGAAGGAATCCTAGACAGTGACTGTTTAACAGTCACATTTTGAAGTCACATATTCTGCTATAACAGGCATGTAAGCCACTCCCATTAATCCAATTTTATACTTTTAACTTACTGTCTCACTGTATCACTTCAGGAGCGCATCCAAGAAATGACAAAATCATGATAAATTATCAAGACTTCACACAATTCAACTGAAAAAAATTACTGTCATGTTACACTAAAAACTGATCTTACCATGCATATTTCAGTAACTTTCATGTAATACTTATGCTGCTTCCCTTTGTCAAGGGCTAGAGATCAACTATGGAATGGGGAATGTACTTGAACAGGTGGAAGATTTACTTCAAAACTGCCTGTATGGTGACAACAGTTCCACTCACTTTTGGGCTCTCTTATGAACATGTTGAACACTGGATTCGAGGATTTTACAATGTTGACCATGCAGAGTATTACTTGCTTGCCACTTGTTTGGCTGATTCTTTCACTTGCAAGACTGAGGCAGAACATTCTTCTGAACCATTGGTGAACCGCTATGTAACCACATAGCATCCACATGTGGGTTTCACAGAAGGTATGTCATCTGAGTGACTATCAACTATCAAAGACTATACTCCAGGCATGTCCAACTTCAAACAGGTTGCGATCGACCTTTTAGTGTCAAAACTGCAAGTGATCTACCACCCCCTCCAATTGTCATACCTCGCTTTAAGCAAAACTAACACAACACGTTTGTTGCAAAAGCAACATACATTGAAAGTACAGACTACTTTAACACATATTTTCCTTTAAAAATCTGAATATAATCATATTATATTACAAATGAATTTACATGCTTTTCACGTATAAATTTCCTTATAGGCCTATGAGATTGACCAAAAATCGTCCCACAATTGACATGCCTGCTATACTTCATGGTTGGTTAATGAGTTCCCACTTTGAAAAGATGAATTTTAGCTTGCTTCCTGTGCTTGATCTTCCATATACTCACCTGCTTTCAATATTTCACTACAAACAGTGCACTGAACAAAACACCAAATCCTTTTTATAGTACAGGCAGAAATTTGCATGGTTGTGTCTAGACTTATGGGAATGCCTTCACTGTCTCACAACTGCTAAATATAATCAAATTCCTCCATGTAGGCAGGCCTTTCTTGTCTGGAATTACCATCTGTCAATGATCTACTGTAAGCGTATATTGTGGGATAACTCCTACTCAAAATCTGTGAATATACTTCTAAACTGATTTACTCAAACTATTATTATTATTATTGGAGAGGGTGGGTTTCCCCATGCACCGTGACTAGTAAGTCTATTGTACGTCCCCCTTTGATATTCTACCAGTTGCCATACCCTGCAACTCCACTTTCCTTAAAACTAAATTTAACATAATGAAAGCAGTATTTAAATCATCCCCCTACTAATGGTTATAATTGCTGAAACAAAATGGGCTTCCTCCAGAGCAGGTAAACCACTGATACTTAATATAATACAAGTAAGACGTATGTCAATTTTCCTTCAGATCATAGCACAAAGCAGTGCATGTACCACGTCCTGCCAGCCACTACTCCTCTTCTTGAAATAGCCCTCAGCAAGAGCCCATGAAAACTGATGTGAACAGTAGTGCTACACCTGCATAAGGAGCCACATTAATGGCTTCTTTAACTACTTAAAAATGTAGTACCTACAGCGAACTAGACTAGAGAACACTTTAAAACAGGACCTTATTTCTCGGCAGTATGAGGCAACAAAATTTCAAATAATTGCAAGCCCAGCAAGAAATTTGTGAATTCATATAAAAATTCCCACAACAAAACTGGATTTTATCTGAAATGATGCTGAACTTAAACTTTCATTCTCAATACATTACTTTGTTGAGGATCTGCTGATACAAGAAGTCAACTGCATCTTACTCATATCAGTGGTATTTACACAAAGTTAAATATGTAAACTGTTTAGGTAATTTTCCACACTCCCAAAATGTATAGCATTTAACTGTTGTGACTTCTCTTGTTGACAGAAACTCCACAAAAACAGCTGAAAATTTCAAACACCAAACTGATAATTGTTCATTTAGAGTGTATTTCATGTGTTAAGGGTTTATTCTATGCCTACAACAAAGGCATAATGCACACAACCTCACAGTGAAATATGACTTGTAATAATAAAAAACAAATTCTTAGACATTTAAAATGTCAGCTGTTACACCAAGAGTTCATCATTCCCAGAACCCAAATCATGTCAGTCAACTTATGAAAATTGACAGCTGCAATGCTGCGAATTGTCCTGGATACTGAAAAATAACCAGCTGCCCCTTCTAGGTATATAACAAAATACTTGGAACAGCTGTGAAAAGAGGGAAGAAATTATTATTTGGAAAGTCAGAATGAAATGGAACACCTATCATAACTTTCACTGTATGTTTGTCCAAGACTACGCTGAACAGCAGCTGCATCATGTTGCAACCTCCCAATCATGAGTGTAAAACAAAAATGTCAATACTTGAAAAACATGCCTACTGGATTTGAGATTCTCACAGAAGTGACTAGCTCCTTCTAGGATGTAATGCTATGTAATCCAGTAGTAAAGTAAAAAAGTAAACCTATCCCTGTACCCGTTAAGGGTCCCACATTACCTTGACAATCGGCTCAGAGATGGCGGTAAGGTTGTCAGCCTTACGCGCCGGCCGCACTTCACTCCCCGGGAAAATCATTTTAATTAATTCCTGGTACTCATTCCTGTTAAGAGTAGAAATTCACAAATATTACAGTGGAGCATACTGCTTCCATCTTCAGCATTTAAAAGTAAGCTAACCTTACTACTTGCTTTGATCCTGAAGGTGAAGACTGTTTCTCTAAAGTTCTGATAATCTTCTACTGGACTGCACAGTGTTACTTTTCGAAAGACAGTCCTCTTCATATTCAATGGAAGTGTATTACACATATAACCTGACTTAGCTATAAGACTGTCCCATTTTATAAGTTCTCAGGATATTAAAGAGATTTTATAATAATGAATATAGCTGCTGTAGACCTGGCATTATATGGTATCAAAGAGGCAGAACAGTGGAGTCCACTCCAAAACAAAACATTTAAATGTACTACATTTCAGGAGCCTTGTTATAAATAACCTCCAATAACAGGTATTTTGAGTTGCATGATAAAATAATGATGCGATATAAACTTAAAACAGAAAGTATAGAAGAAGATAAGGAAATATCACTAAATATTTAAAGATAAGTTTATCTTTGTTTATATGAAACAATAGAGAAGGTACAGAAGTTTCAAAACTTACCTACCACACAAAACGTACAAGATGATGACAATATTAACACATATCACTTCCAAATTTTAAAAATATTCTTGCACAATTTTCCAACATGCTTCCTAAATGCATTGCAGCACAGTATGCCAGGGTATGCATGGAGATACGTCATGAATATTACACATCATTATGCTGGCTGCTTCAGAACACAAATTTTGTCCACCACTTTGTTGAAACACTGAATAGTATCACAATACATAGTGTGAAACAGGTCCAAATTTTAGACAATCAAATGAATTTATCTTTTATATGAAGCAGTCAACACAGTAATGACAAAGGTTACATTCAAGATAATTGATGCACTACCATTTCTCTTGTTTATGCACATTCAAACTTTCTTCCCATTTCCAACAGCTTACAAGGTACCAAACACCTATGGCTGACATTAATTTTACAAGTTCTGAATGGTGTCACGCTACCAAGGAGCAAGTGTAAGAAATGACCACAGCAAATGTGCAACCTAAAGCAGTGACTGATTCTTTGTTTGTGCTTAATTCAACATGGAAGTCACAGAAGGCAACATACTTATCTTTGGTGTCACATATCCAGAACACAATCTATACTGAATATACAATTTACTGTACATTTTCAACCATTTGGCATATAACTCACCTACAATAAAATTCAATTATTTTACATAGAAATTTTGTGGAAGATTACAGTAATGTTCTCATTATATAAAATTTTCCTTCAAGTTATATTATCAAAAGCTTAATCTTTTTTGTTTTGGGGAGTACTTCCTGTATAATTTCACCCTGCACAATGCACTGTATTAAAAAAATGCCCACAAAAATGCACATTTACACTTATTAGCTAAATATGTTTCCTTAAAGGTTTGTGTATAAGCTGAAGAAACCTGTTTGAGGAGAGCATATATCAAAATTCTAACACAACAGATAGGTATAATTTTGTTGCTAATCCACCACAAGGTTGATGCCTCTGTTTTGCAGAATAAATTAATTAGCTTTTGTTATATTTTAGCGTCCTGTTGCACTGATTTAAGTCCATGATTTATTTAATCCGTCTTGCAGTGCATACACTCATTTATTTCCTTCTCTCCCTCGCACTACATGTTTCGGCATAATAATGCCATCTTCAGGTGCTTACTTATCCACGTCAAACCAGTTCATTGCATGCCATGTTCACACATTAAAATAACAAAATATGTATCTATCATATACATTGTCAAACGTTAAAAATATTAAAATTGTTCAGGATACCACATCGCTACGTCGCCCCTCACTACGTCAGTCACGCCCATTCTCCTTTGTTGGAGCACTCCTTCACTATCTTGTGTGTTGTGCTTTTGTTGTGTCGTGCTCCTGCGACTGCGTGTGTTATACTGTTGGGCTTCCTGGGTATGTGTGTGTGTTCTGTCTTCGTTTTGAGTGAGTTATGATGTTCTTCATCATGAGTTCATCATAACTCACTCAAAACGAAGACAGAACACACACACATACCCAGGAAGCCCAACAGTATAACACACGCAGTCGCAGGAGCACGACACAACAAAACCACAGTAAGTATTATTAAAAAACTATAATACCACAAGTATTAAATAAAATACGGAACGCGATATTAATGAATAAAAAATTCACGTTACAGACACACAAGATAGTGAAGGAGTGCTCCAACAAAGGAGAATGGGCGTGACTGACGTAGTGAGGGGCGACGTAGCGATGTGGTATCCTGAACAATTTTAATATTTTTAACGTTTGACAATGTATATGATAGATACATATTTTAGTTATTTTAATGTGTGAACATGGCATGCAATGAACTGGTTTGACGTGGATAAGTAAGCACCTGAAGATGGCATTATTATGCCGAAACATGTAGTGCGAGGGAGAGAAGGAAATAAATGAGTGTATGCACTGCAAGACGGATTAAATAAATCATGGACTTAATTAGCTTTAATTGCACACAGATTTCTTTCATTCATTCCTAAAAATGTGGAGGTTCCAGCCCCACATAACATGTGAACACGTTTAATTTCAAATATTTCATAGTCAGATTAAAAGATAAAACTTGAATGCACATTCCCTCCTTGATCTCAAACCTGTCAAATATAGATTAAAAAGGTACAGGTTAATTTATATAAATGATGATATTCACAATGGCCTCGCATCTTCATAATATGGTACCCATTTCATTACAGCATGTATTAACATGATTTAAGGTACATTATGCCCACATTCATATCCTGACAAAGAGCAGGTTTGCCAGCTAAAATATTCCATGTTACATGTGCATACAAGTCCCTGATAAAGCTGCCCCCTAAAAATATGAACTAAAACTATGGCGTGGCTCTGCAGTTCAGCTAGAGTTCACAAACTGTCCAACAAGATTTCTGCTGACTTACTAATATCTGAATCCAATATATCATATTACTAAAGACTAGCATATTGAGTTTATTATTTTATATATATATATATACATATATAAAACTCTATAGCACTTACCAGAGTAAGAGTTCACAGAAACGAAACAGAAGCTAACATAAGATTTCATTCCACTGTTTTTTTCTGACTTGCTATAAAACAACAGGAGAATAATTTATAGCAGTCCAATGGAAGGTGGGACTGAAGAAAGGGTCAATGCATACAGATAAGAGCATGAAAAATACTGGTATATGGGGCTGACCCACTGGCGGGCCAACAAAATATGCTATTTCTCTAACGCAAACATTTCCTTATGTCATTTTAAAAGACCTCACCAAGTAAATATTAATGCATTTATTTCAAAGCACTGGCTATTAAATTATTTAGGTATGGTGTAGTATATCATGTGCTTCCGTTATATGGCAATGAAATGGGCAGAAACAGTATAGGAATCAGGCAACTGCCCCCTGGATTTTAGGATAAATAGAACAACAACAAATGTTAGTATTGAAAATTATTCTTTTAACATGGATACTCTTGGTTGCTCAGTAAAGACAGTATTAAACACTTAAGCTAAAGTTTGTAAGCAAATTTTCTGGTTCCCTCCTTCGAAAAAATTCCTGGGGGAGCCCATGGGTTAGTGTAACTAAACTGTTTAATAAACTCAATGTGTGGTTTGCAGAGATTTTTGCAAATAAAGTTGCTACTTTAGCAACAATTATATCAATTCTATCATGAGCCAAGTTTAGTAACTGTTGGATCTGAGAACTCAAGTGTGATCTGGCTTCTTTCACTTGCTGTTTATGTTTAACTCTCAACAGTTTTTCAGTTATTGGAACTATTCAGAAATCTGGGTGAGAAGTCTGACATATTAACTAGAGGTGATGGGGAGGTCACTTTTCACTGGCACTGCCATACACCAAAGATATGAACAGTGAAAGAGGTCTGTGTTTTTAAGACATATTTCACAAATCCACAATGGATATACTGAATGGTGGTGGTGCGGGGAAGAGAAACCCTAGCCCAACCAAAAATACAACTGCCTGGTCTTTTTGTATTATGCATTATGTTTTACACATCGCAAATGAATAGGAATTATTTAAACTCCAAGATAGGAGAAGCCATACACCTTGGTGCAATCTGGTAACTGCCAAATGTAAACTCTTTATCTGATACAATGACAAATGAAGATCTCTAGTCACGGTGAGGTATGAATATTTTTTTTTTCATATAAGAACTAACCACAACAAGTTTCAGTACAATCTTCAATCAAGTAGAGGGCTTGTGTAGCACAGCAAAGAACATGGTTGATTTATGCTCTTCTCCCATGAACACTTCAATGTTTTCAATACAATGAATATAACAACACGCTTCTTCTAACATCTGTTAATATGTATGCAGTGGAAAAGGTGACGCGCACAATTTCAAGCTGTGAAATAACTCACAAAATGAGCTTATTTTCTCTACAAATAATATGAAGTCAAAGCCTTCACGTGTAAAAAGAAGTGTATTCTCTTGAATGGTGTAATTTAAAGATCCATGTATTTTTATATTACCACAAATGAACTGGTGATGAAAATATTTACATATTTTGGGGGATATATATTACAAGAACAAGCATTCCCCATCACAGAATGCTATGAAATCCTAAGACTTCTGAATATCCGTTAGAACTCCTTGAAGTCAATAGTTTAAAATTCACCGCATTCATCAAGGTGTGTATTTTTTTTTAATTCAGCTGGAGATGTAGTAGCTATGTATATTTTAATCGCTACATTACATAACAACCACAAATTACATGTTATTTACTGAAGTAGCAAAATGTGTTGGATCATTTTCCACATACTGCACCCACCCACCCACACACACATATGCACATCATTTGTGAAATACAAGTAAATGGAAATACATGTTTAAAATTCAGAATCTTTGTACTGAGAACAGAATATAGATTAAGGGTTTATTAAAATATGTTATTCACATAAGAATGAGAAAGCAGATCCAGTATAATAAGAAAATAAGATTTAAGTAATACGAATTAAATATAAAATGCTTGCATACAAGTTCTGTGAAAGCAGTTAATATATCATGGAGTTGAAAAAAACAATAACGAATGTCTGCAGTCATAGAAATAAGACATTATAAATTATTTAACAAAATTTGACATGAAAGATGGAAATAAACATTTAAGCATAATTAATAATCTGTGCAGCCTACACTGAGATTTAAATGCTTTAATATTGGTTTAAACAGAAACAGAAGGATAATGAAAGATAAAATAAAAAGTTGAAAGTCTGAGAAGAAATACCTTGTCAGTCTTGTAACGAATGCATTAAAACAAGAGAAAATTCTGCAAGTAGTATACCATTTATAAATAACAGCCATTGCTTGAAAACACATGCATGAAGTTCTGCTACCCCACTATGTTAAAAAATCTTAACTGCAACATACTGAACTGTGTATACTGGTTTTGATAGAAGCCAATTTCTGGAGGCAGAAGATAAAGAGGGAAAAATGTAGAGATCGTTAACAAAAAAAAATGTGTATGAACAATATGAAAACTTTTAAAAAAACTTGGAAGAGGAATAAGAATCCATTCTTTGCTTGGTGTATGGCAAGGCCTTCAACCTGTCATCTCTTTCAACAGTGAATGTGCAGCCTCTGCCTGTATCTAAGACATGTGAAGCTAACCTCTGTATCCCTTTACACATATTAATTCACTATATCAGCATATGTCACAAAACCACACAATAAATACAAAATAACCATCCCAAGAAAAAAGATAAAATCTACCACTGAGAATTTTCAATATTTGTAAGAAATTAACTGCAGTTTTCTAATAGATCATGGCCTGAAATTTTAATTTTTTAATTACCAATAAACTGTGTCAATGGACAACAGAAAAATGGAAGTGTTATCAAGACGTCTGTCCATCAGTAACTGAAATACATTTAGCAATACAAAATTTTGCACTATGTAGAACAAATGAAAATGAAAGGAAATTAACTCACCTTCACTTCCAAATAGAGCCTTCTACAAATTATCCACCAAATCACATTATTATTATTATTATTATTATTATTTAAACAAACATGGCTGCAATAAACAACAGAAACAATAGTGCACAATCTGAGACTTCTATTGTACATAATGGTTGGCAGTCCAGCGGTCCAGTCTCACGTCTACACGTTAACATTTTCTGGAGGAACCAATTAGGGGAGGGATAGGGACCACTGATATTTGATACAGAACCATGTTACTTTGTGTTCTTTCTTAACGTACACCCACTTGTATCATCACTGACACCCAAGCATAGTTTTCACAATCCATCCTTGTATATACTGCTCTTCACTCATCACCACCTTCCTCACCCTCTTCAGCTAGAAACATAAATATGTTAAAATAAGTAACTGAAAAAGATTCTCAAGTTTAGAAAGGAACTTCAATAAACAAATGGAAAATACACAAGCATGTGCAACTGAAGTTCTGTCACATGAGTAGATAGTATCCTAATGATAATTAACACTCTGAGCCTGGAGCCATTTAAATATCCACCACACCATGTGTCAGTGGTTTTAAAGGGGCTTGGGGGGGAGGGAAGCCTGTTTTCAATTTATGATATGCAATCACAAGTATATTTACCTTCATCATCCCCTTCTTCTACAACTTCTTCCCCATCATCTTCATCTTCTTCCACCATAACCTCATCATCATCACCCTCTTCACCTTCCACATCCTCCTCCTCTTCAACTTCCTCCACCACTACTACTGAATCATCTCCTTCCTCTTCTTCACTGTTAATACCAAAACAAGAAATCACTCTGAATATCATTAACACTTAAGAAATACAATAACCAATCATTAATAATAAACAGTATCAAGCAATTTCTACCCTGAAAATGTAAGCAGCCTGTCCTTCTAATACACTGGTAACAACCTACAGATCACAAGGTGTTGTAATCATCAATCTATATTTTCTGTTGTACTGCAACAGTGAAGAGGAATTCATACAGCATCCCATACTACACACCAGCAGTGAATTATAATTAAGGCATACACACACCCTTTGGACTCTTCAAATCTAAGGTTTATTTAGTGAATAGAAAATTGTAACTGAGGAAATTCTAACTGGGGGAAATTTTACAGATGTGGGGTCACTGAAATTGAATGATAAACTAGAGAAAAACCAAATCATGGTACAATAAATGGGAGTTCCACTGTGTGTGTATTTCCCAGTCAAGAAGTTTCTCAGGGAACCTGTGGAAAAGAACTTCCTGAAGGTGAAGACTTCTCATATGGGAAATATAAAATTAGTTTCACTTTATGGACCCACTTTTGTGTTTTGATCCTAAGCGTTTTGTGATATTCCATTCATAATAACAAGTTCTGGAAAGAACTATCACCTGCTTTTCCTTCCACTACACATTAACTGATACAACAATCTGACAGGCTGCAGTGTTGGTATTACTGAAGAGACAGATTTATGAAATGTCATTAAGAAGGGCTCAGGTGGCATGATGTACATATCAAGTTTCATGAGAAGTTAATGAATTCAAACACTACAGTCCCTTGGTGAAGAAATTTAAGACAGTCAACAACTTTTGTGCCTATTTCTTTGTTTTCTAGGAAGATCCTGCAGTTCAGCAATGAGGTAACTTCCTATGTAAATGTATGTGTTAACAAGCACAGTATGTAAGTACAGGCCACAGACTAAACATACAAAATAATGGAGACACTATAATAGTATGATGTAGTGCATCATTTCACCTGATTATATTATACAGAGGGGAGACCCCATTTTGTGTGTTCCATCTTTGACAAGAGGGCTCCAACTATTACTGGTCATATACAAACAAATTATGAGAGAACTATAGACTACACAAATAACAGAATCTAGAGAATACAGAAGAATCTGGAAAGAATGTGCTGTCAAGATGAGCCCTGGCTGGATTAAATAAAATGTCTTAAAATATCAAGCAAATGGAAAAAGAAGTATAGGAAGACCTCTGAAACAATATTAAACATGGTGATATCCAAATTAATAATACGAATACCTTGAAATTCCTTGGGCTGACAATTGATAGAATTTAACATGGAAGGAACATATCAAACAAATAGCCAGCAAAGTGAGCTCGGCTTGTTATGCTATAAGAGTTCTAGTCTCAATATTGTCCCTAGAGAGCTTATTGATGATGCATAATGCCTACGTTCATTCTATAATGTCATATGGCATAATATTCTGGGGAAATTCAACATATAGTACACAAGTATTTAAAATTCAGAAAATAATAATTAGGGTAATAATGAAAGCAGGAAATAGGGACACTTGTCGGCCTTTATTTAAAAAATTAAACATTCTTCCTTTTTATTCACAGTATATATTTTCATTATCAGTCTTCATAGTTAAAAACATGGACAAGTATGTAGCAAATTCAGATATTCATAACATTTATATGAGACAAAGATACGAACTACATTATCCAACTTATAAATCAACCAGGGCTCAAAAGGGAGTATCTTACACTGGAATTAGAATATTTAACAAATTACCACATAGTATAAAATTTTTTTTGCAAGATTTAAATAAATTCAAATATTCCCTTAAAATTTTTTTTGCAGGTGGGCTCTTTTTATTCTCTAGATGAGTATTATGAATGGGAAACAAGAGACGATTGTGTTAATTACAGATAAGTGAAACAACACTAGTCATTTTTAAAACTTCTATTGTAGGATACCTGTAGTTCTTTAGTTATGATTTTACTCTGTTATAGACAATGTTAATATGTATTTTATGATAATGATAAGTTGCAGTGCAAGTGTTACATGCATGTTGTATGTAATTATTTAATTGCAGGTGGGCTCTTTTTATTCTTTAGGTGAGTATTATGAATGGAAAACAAGGGATGATTGTGCTATTACAGATAAATAAAACTACACTAGTCATTTTTAAAACTTCTATTGTAGGATACCTGTAGTTCTTTAGTTATGATTTTACTCTGTTATAGACAATGTTAATATGTATTTTATGATAATGATAAGTTGCAGTGCAAGTGTTACATGCATGTTGTATGTAATTATTTAATTGCAGGTGGGCTCTTTTTATTCTTTAGGTGAGTATTATGAATGGAAAACAAGGGATGATTGTGCTATTACAGATAAATAAAACTACACTAGTCATTTTTAAACTTTTATTGTAAGATGCCCATAACTCTTTGGATATGATTTTGCTGTTATTGACAACGTTGATATGCATTTTGTTATGATAATAAGTTGCAGTGTGAGTGTTACATGCGTGCTGTATTTAGTTATAGCATTGTATCAGTAGTTATTGCAACAATGGTTGTGGATATGTTGTAATATCTTAATGACGTCCTCTGGATTAATTTTATTGTAACTAGGGCTTTGACGTGTTCTATATCTGGTGGTGCCATCGCCAAATGTAGATCTGATGAACAAAATAAATTGAACTGAATGGCAAGATTGTTCCAAAAGATCTGTATTTTCCTGCACTCATCTATTCACCAACTCACACAGCTTGGAGCACTCAGCTATGTAAAGACTTGAACTTGGCTAAATTAAGGGGAGCTATGTGGGGGGGGGGGAACTTAATGGTTCCCGTCTGCAAGTGAACTATACTGACTGAGCGACTGCCACTTGTCAGCAAAGTTAGTGCCAACTTTAACGGATAGAGGGCGTCTTGTGGTCAGCACAACGAATCCCCATGGCCGTTAAATTCGGTTTTCTAGACCAGAGCCGCTATTTCCTTGAAATAGCTCCTCTGTTATCCTCACAAGGCTCAGCGGACCCTGTTCCAAAACCACTTCTCAGAAAATCTGGTAGAGCTGGGATTCGAACCTGAACCTCTGGATCTGTAGCCAGGAACTTAGACCACAGAGGTGGTCTGTTTTTTATGTGTAAAAATACAATTTTAAAACTGTAAGAATGAATCAAACTACTTCAATTGTGCCTTTAAACAGTCACAATACACAGAACATTATTTGTAAACAATATAAGTAATAACCCAGCATACCTGCCATCATCTTCACCCTCAACACCATTTTCAACCTCAATGTCAGGCACCAGGTAATACTGCAGTGGATTGGGCCACATGTCATCTTTGATAACCTGGTGAACAAATGTGCAAATTATGTAAGAACATAGTTATGGAAATCAATCAAATATAAGGCAACACACTGACTGATATTTATGTGCTGAAAATGTCAATGCTGGCAAGTCTATGAATGTTAGATAACATGACTACATGCTGAATAATTGCTGGAATTGTTCCATTGTTTATCATATTCTACTATGCTACATAACAAGCAAAATTATAGCACATAAACCTAATTCAATTATGTACACAGCATTACAGGAGATTGCATAAGAAAATGTACACAAAGAATAAAAAGCCACCTTTACACCAGAAATATTCTTCATAAATGCAACACTAGTATGGGAGGAATACCTAAGCCTATAATCTGCATTTACCCGAACATAAAATGAGTTCTTCACACTTGGGAATCTTGAGAGGAAGAGAAGACCTTATTTGGGGGAGGTCAATTTATATTCATATACTTAGATAATACCATGCTGGAGATGTGTTTATGTTACAAATTAACCCTGCAGGCAATAGTTTTGGGTGGGCCACGTGGCTGTTTCATACCATTCTGCTGTTTTCAGTTCAACATCAAGGAAGTGTGTGAGATCTAAGGTTGTCATGGCAGTGACAGTGAACAGTACTATCTACTGCAATGTAGCACCATGTAGTCTGGTAATAAATTATATAAATTCACCCAAAATGTCAGTAGGCTTCTACTGCATTATGCAGTATCACATTCCAGAAGAAAGTTCTCTTCAAGGAAGTGTCTACTGCTGGCTCTATTCTATGAAACCAACAATAAAGTGGGGGTGTACAGTGATGGCAGCATCCTGAAGGTTGAAGCTTTCACACGTGTACATATTACATTCACATTTATTTGCGGGAGAGTAAAAAGGCACAGAGAACCAAAGTATAAAGAGATATTCCACAATGTCCCAGATATCAAATGGTGAGAACTGTGAACACAACCCAAACTTAAAATCAATGGCTGTTAAGTATGCTGATGAAAAAAATTGTGCTGCAGCAGGATATTTGATGTTACTGATATAAACACGTGAGAAAACTGAAAGAATTAAATTCTAACACAGATACAGATGTCACCCTTACAAAATTTAATACTGCTCTCATTATTATGATGCAGAAAATAACCAAACATATTAACAAAAAGCAGTTATAATACTATTCATTCCTTGGCTGCCCTCACAGGCCTTGTGATTAGAATACTAGCCTAGTACTGTATTTACTTGCAAAATTTATAAAAAAAAGTATTACATTTCAACCCTGTGTTTTCTGATTATCCCTAACAAATCTGATCACTGGGACAACTGATTTAGAGTGTGTAAAACGTTTCTCTGATATTTATAAGGCACAAAACCATTATTTGCTTTTATACATCTAAAGAATTTTTATATCCTTCCACAACCCTTCAGTTACAATAGGAATTGTTGTTGTACTGCTTTTAATATGCCACTACCCACTGTTCCATCCTCTCATATCACTGGTCAGCATTCAGAGGCTTGTTTAATACTGTTACCTCTGTCACTCCTGCCCCTGTGATCCCACCAGTTAAACTGAGAGCAGCTGTTACCTACCACTGTGGACAGAACTCATATATTATTTCAAAAAGAATGAAACTCAAACTTTCTCCTACAACCAATCCTTCTTCAACATTATGTAGGTGTAATTTTCCCAACCTTAATCCAAAACGCAAAATTATACTCTGAGAAGTAACACTCCCATATTTAACACACGTTTTAGGCAGAAATGTTTGGACATGAAAGTATGTAAATCATGGGAATATTCGTATTCGTATTATGAGAGTGGGTGGGTTTCCCCATGCACTTAGACCAGTTATTGGTCCATTGTGCGTCCCCCTTTAATTTCTATTGTCGCCATACCCTACCGGTAATGGTGCAAGCCATCAGCCCCCGTAGAACCAACGAGGTCGGCACTCGGTACCTTGATGCTTCCCCCATCCACCAGATGCATTGGAGACTACTTGGGCGGGAAAGGGCCTGTAATTTAGCTCAGAGGTCTCCTAGAGACAAGAGGTTCTTTTACGTTCTGTAAATCTACGACACGGGACACACGGCTTAAAGTCCCTCCTGGAGGACTTGTTCCCTAAATTTTTCCGCCCTTAAAAATTCCATGACTTTCGCCAGGTTTGAACCCGTGTACCTTGAGTCATGAGTTGGGATCGTTACCCCTAGACTACAGAAGCCGCTTAATCATGGGAATAAATATAATATTCCAAAGATCTCCTGTCTGCTCCAAACTTTCCCTCAGAAGAGGTAAAATAAAACTACACAAGAATGAAACAAGTCACCATATGATGGGAACAGAGCCAACTCCCAATACAATATGTATGTGTAGTGGCTATAAAATAACCGTACTGATGCTCTAAGATCTGACAGTCATCAAATCACACAACGGAAATGTCATCACCTTCAAGTGGTCCCCGCCCCAACCCCTACACAGCTCCAAGTGAATTTTCCCCTGTTGGAAGCAATGATGCAGGTCCTTTTCTGATAGCTTCTTCATTACCTCCATTGTCTTTGCCTTCACTGTATCTATGGACTCAAAACTTGTCTTTGCCTTCACTGTATCTATGGACTCAAAATGGGTTCCTTTTAATACAGACTTCATCACTGGAAACAAAAAATGTCACACAGGGCTAGGCCAGGTGAGTAGGGTGAATGTTCCAACATGGGGATCTTGTGCTTCACCAGAAACATATCGCCAGACACTTTGCCGTGTGCCAGCGTGTTGTCATGGTAAAGAATCCATGAGCCCTTCTTCCACATTTCAGATCTTTTTCTTCTCACCCGTTCATGGACTGTCAAAACCTCCTTACATAAAGTAGTTACTATAAGATTCTGATTATATAACCTTTTTGTTTTGTGACATTGGTTGTCCAGTTGATTGAGGCTAGCTCTTTCTAAGGGACCCAACAGAATAGGTGTTTTCCCTCACCTGAGGACAGAAACAGATCCAGTTTCCGAAACGTTGTATTTTTCTTAGTTACCTTAAAAACCAGGACGATAGATAAAGTCCGAAAACCCAATATCTCTGTCTCCTTATAGTAGATCTGACCTTCAGGCACCCAATCAATCATATATATAAAGACGATCATCATTGCTCTGAAATTTGACTTGCTCTTCAGTGTTCTCTTCTCTTGGTGACATGAGACTCTTCCAAAGCGTGGATTGGTACTTAGTTTCAGGGTCATATTGAAAAACCATGTTTCATCACAAGTTATTACATTTCCTAAAAAGTCTGGATCATTTTCAACGAAGGATGTCGGCACAAATGTTCGAGTTTCCTTGTGCTCAGGGGTGAGGATTCTTAGCACCATCTTCGAGCACCCTTTTTTTCATGTTAAAATGTCCACGTAAAATCTGTCGAACACTTTCTTTATCAACGTTAGCTAATCCAGTGACTGCTCAAATGTTCAGGCAACAATTTTTTTTGAACAATTTCAACGATTTTTTCAATGTTAGTATGTTCTGATGTGCAAGGCTCACAGGTACGCGGGTCATTTTCGATCTCTCCCTTTCCCTCTTTAAATCTTCTGAACCACTCAAAAACTTGAGTATGAGATAGACATTCTTCATCACTATACCATCAACAAATTGTATGTTTCTGTGACGGATTTTTAAGTTTTGCAAGGAATTTCACATTTGACACATTGCTCTGCTCTAACAAGTAACACAATTGTGATGCAGCTCAGATACACAGTCAATTTCAAACAAAGGCTGCTACAACACTGTTGGCCACATGACCTCGGAGGTCTTACAGTTGATGGAGAGGACAGGACAGGCTAATATACCATCCCACTTGCTGCTGCCAAGGCTACAGGGACTCGGCAAAAAAAGCAACCCGTTTATTTTATAGCCACTCCATGTACACATACATCAAATACACCTCAAACAATGAACTATCTCCAATATATTGGTATTGCTGAATTTTGCAAGTCAGCCATATTACCTCTGCAATGTCATCTGCTGATGGGTCACCATGATCTGTGAACCAATTAAAGAATGTCTTTTGTTCCAAAGCTCGTTTTCTCCCCTTTCCAACATTCTTTTCTTTGCCTTTCTTAGTTAAGTCATTTCCCTCCTTCCATCGAATGGGGGTACTCTGAGAAGCCGGATCTCCTAAAACAACAATAAATATACAGTTGACAGATATTACAACTCAATACTATTACCACTGCTAGTATATTCTCATTTAAGGGATGCAAACAGTGAACCTCTACACAATTAAAATGTATACAACAAAATTCCCAATTCTGGTTAATATTGGCACATTTGGTCATTAATTACATTCAAGTGCCACTGACATGAGTCTTCATAATTTGATAAAACATTTATTTCAGAAGTTGGTAATACCTTGACAACACCTCCAACAACCAATACTGATGACTGGCATATCTACAGCTTCTTCAATGCAAGCTTCATAAATATTCATCGCCCCCAAATCATATACCGTATAAAAAAGTTCAAGTTTTATGAAACAACTGTCACTGGTCTCGAACCTGACCTTTGTTAGCACACTGTTGGATACAGACACATATGAAACACCAAGGCCCTTTCATTTTGTTTCAATTTATGCCTCTAATGTTACCAGCAGATACACTTATTCCTTTTTTTACTTCCTACTACCATTTGGAAATTGTTTCACAAAGAGAAGATTGGGGTTTTCAACCAACTCAATAGTGCAGAATCCTTTATAGAGGTGAAGAACATTTCCAATCTTTATGGAACCTGAAGGTTGCTCATAATTACCATGTTCACAAGAGCACATATGATCACTGACTTTACAGAGGCGAACGATTACTGTGCTGAAGAACTTTCCAAATCTTTATGGAACCTGAAGGTTAATTACCATGTTCACAAGAGCACATATGACCACTGACCAGGGCCAAATTAATCCAGTTTACACCTGTTCACTGGATCTCTTTAGGATCCACTTTAAGTTCTCAAGCTGGTTGAGTATGGCTCACAGCACTGTTGGTACAAGTATGCACTCACCAACTGCAGGCTCACAGAAAAACTGCCACTTACCTGCCAATTCTTATAAGATACAATTAACAATAGCACTGGACTTTGGATGTTGCAATTGCCATCGCACTAGTCAGTTCCTTCATTTGAAGACACACACACATGATATATATATAAGCAATTTATGACCTTCTAACCAGCTGAAGAGAAAGGCTTATGATGTAGCTTCAGCTTCTGGGAGAAGGGCATGTCATGTGTTGAAGGTATTTCATGTTTTGGCAAACTTTGCAGTTACAGTCTTTAGGATTAATGAATCTGGGGGAGTTTGGAAGGTAGCTCTTATACAGCTCTCACATTAGGCAGCGTACGAAGCAAAGCTGCAATTGAATAAACAGAAAAGCAGGGTGCTAACTCATGCGGTTAAAAAAAAGAGGCAATAAAAATTCTTGGAAGTTCTCATGAACTTCAGAAGAGATGAAAGCTTTCTTTTTTCAGTGATCACATAGTTAAATATAAGGCAACGAAAAATGTTCTGGTGACCTGGTGGTCATGAGAAGAGGAGGGGAAAAATGGTTCAATGAACCCAAGTTTAAGACAACAGATGATGGAAGAGATTATTTAATTTCATTCATTCATTCATCCATTAACACCCCCAATGTGGATGGGAAAAAGTTTAGTGTTCTTACATATTCCAATGAAGCCGGCACACACAAGCGAAAGTTGCTCATTACACAAAAAAGCTAGAATCCTAAGGTATTTAAGAGGATCAAACAAGTAAAATTTGGTGTGCTGTAGATATTTTCCAGTGTGTACTTTGACATTCAATTTGGGAAAAATTGTCCTTTTTCATGCTTAAATTTCCTCAGTGTTTACAACATTGATTTCCCATGTACATTTCTGTAGACAAATACATAGCATTTTTCGAAACCTAATAATCCATCTACTGGATGGTTTCAGTTCATTTGTTTTAATACAGTTTCTTCAGCCTTTCTTTTTAAAACTGTGCAATTAACAGCTGTATAACGAGCACATTTTTGACGTAACCATCCCATCAGCACAGAATTTCGGTTATTTATATTTCAGTTTCATCTTCTTCTAGCTTAGCTGGTTCAGTGACTGAATGCTGGGGTGCAGTATTTCCATTTGTCATTATGGTGTTCAGGATTGATAATAGGATACCAAGATGATCCATGATTTTTGTACTAGGAACAGTGGTACTAGCGCCTACTTTTTTTAATGAAGTCAAACTTTGGGTAACTGAGAGTGCATTGTGTTTCATTCAAGCCTCTGACATGGTAGCCACACTGATCATACCTTGTTTATTAACGTTACAAAAATTGTAGATTTCATATTTAAAGAAAAAGAAAGAGTGGGAAATTGTAAGCCAGTATGGGAAATAATTTATGATGTACATACTGATATGAAAACAAAGTAAATGTTTGAATTTTGGTTGTGTGCCGTTCATTTTGTGCTTTTAGGATATAAAACTGTTTTAAGTAGGCAAATAACTATTAAAGGGGTTAAATACAAATAAATAACAAAAAAGAATATTGGAATAAAATTATCTGTATGTCTTATGTGATGCCACCTTAAGTGAGCTTCACTATATATTCATTTCTATTTAATGAAACAACTCATGCTTTTTTTTTTGTGGGAGGCCTTTTTTTCTTGAAGTTCCTTGTTTAACAGAAGTACATAAATTATGAGAACAGATATGGTATGTCCAGTTGGCTAATGAGTTGAAAGTTAGTTAACCGCACAGTTATTCATGACCTACTAGGTACAAGTATGGGGTTAACAAAAATTATAGCTTCATTTTATACACAATCCAAGCAAGTAAACAAACAAGTGGGTGTGTGATATACTTTGGAATGTTATATTCACAATCCTGGTTCTTGGAATGATGTAAGCCAATATAGTAGTACAAGGTGGTTCAAATATGATGGGACTGACTTTTTTTCTTTAAACCATAATTGCCAAACACTTACTTGCACATGTCAGTCTTCAATGTACTCCCCTCGGGAGTCAACACATTTTTTCCAATTATCTGGAAGCAGCCTGATGCCCTTTTCAAAAAAGGCTTGTGGTTGGTGGTGTATCCACTCCTGAATGGTCTGGATGATGGCGTCTTCATCCACAAACCCCATGCTTTGCAATTCTGATTTGAGTCTTCCAAACAGGCAGAAATCACTTGGGGCCAAATCAGGACTATATGGCAGATGTGTCAGAAGGATCCATTTCAATTTCTGGAGGGTTTCCATTGTTTTGGCCGTATGGGGCATGCTGTCTTGAAGGAAGGCTACCCACTTTCCACCTGTCTTCTGCTTGGATCGGATCATTTCCTTCATGTCTGTTGCCAGGAGGTCTGAGTAATTCAGAAAGTCTACATGGATAACCCCCTGCCAGTCCCAGAAGAACGCTGCCATCACTTTTCCTGCCGAATGGCTCCTCGCACTCTCTTGGGTTTGGGAGAACTGGTATGCCGCCACTCGCATGATGACTGCTGAGACTCGGGAATGAAGTAGTGCACCCACGTTTCATCGGTGGTCACTAGAGACTTCAATAATGCATCACCTTTGTCTTCAAACTGCTGTAGGAGACGACTGGCAGCTTGCATTCGCAACATTTTGTTCACGTCCGTCAAAGTGCGTGGTACCCACCGTGCATTCACCTTGCGATAGTGCAGGTGGTATTTCACAATATCTTCTACACTACCAACACTGATGGACAGCATTGCTCCAAGTTCCTTGATAGTAATGCGCCAATTCTCAAGAATAAGTGAGTCTGCATGATCAATGTTTGGCTCGGTGACAGATGTTCGCGGCCTTCAATCATGCGGTTCATTCTCCACGCGCTCTCTGCCCTCTCTGAAGCACTTACACAACTCAAACACATGGGTCCATGAGAGACACTCTTCCCCATACTGTTGTTGGAGTCTGTGGTGAATTTCAGCAGACGGGACGTTTTCTCCAACAAGGAATTTGATCACAATGCATTGTTCCACGCTCTGTGGTACCTTCTGTTCGCTCATCGCTCTAGCAACTCATAGACAAGACCGAACAGGTTCTAACCCGAACAGGAGGGAGGGTGGAGGCTGTGGCTTCACTCTCTCAAGGTTGCACAGCTGCTGCGCATTGCAGCTTGTTTACACACAAATCGGTCCCAGTCATATTTGAACCACCTTGTATTATGCCACTTAAAACAATTTCACCCACGTATATCTAAGAGAGTTTACATACAGTGGGTTTGCCAATCTTGAAGTAACACCTTCTTTACCAAAATGAGGAAAATGAATAAGAAGTCACTTAACCCTTTTAACAATGACAGATATTGTATGTACCACTTGCTTTAACATTCAGAAACTGAATTCTGTCAACATAATGCATTTATATATTTCATATGATTCTCAAAACAGATATTATTTTAGTACTAAAGGGTTCAGACTCAGGATTACTGACTTTCTGAACATTATGGTCTAATATTATAAACGAACACGAACATACTGGAAGAGGGGCTGGGGACGCACCTACTAAGGTGCATCATTTAATAAAGCTAATCTCAAATAATGGACAACCAAAGCCAGTGTAACTACATTTATAAATGAGAAACTGTTTCTTCACATGGTGCAACACAAACTGCCAGTAAGGTTCCAATACGTAGATGACATATGTGGTCTGGCCAAATGGTTTAGATAGTTTACAGAATTCTTTCAGTCCTTCAACAATCTATGATCTTCCATCCGATTTACCATGGAAACAGAGTCAATGTGATTAATTTCCTGGATACTGTCATCAGAAAGGGATCCATACTGGCCACTACCTTAACTTAACTACAAGTTAAGAATAATTCTGAGCCTACACAGGACAGCTTCTACCACACACCAAGAGCAGGGCTTAGTCAAAGAAACTTAACGATCTGATACGTAATTTTCAGTTAAATGGTTATCCCCCATGGTTTATTTACTCAGAAAATTTATATTTTCTAGGATATAATGCAATGTAGCTCAAAGGAAGTCACATGACATTTCAAAGGAACATACTGACTTTCAACAAACTGTAGAGCACTATATAACAGAAGACAGAACTCTTCATAACCACCAATGTGAGATCCTCAAACTCCATGTCCAGTTACTAACGTGACAATACTATAGCAGTAGTTTTATCACAAACCACATCCTCTCCTAGTGACTTACCAGAAGACCCCAGGTGAAATTCTTTGGTGAGTACATCATTTTCAAAATATGGGTTCTCTTCAAAGTGAAAATTGATTCTGGAACAGAAAATAGTAGGTTAGTGAGTTATTAGGGCACACTGATATAAACATTTTTATTGGAGTCCTTTGTAACACAACATACCGGTCAAGGTTAAAATTACCTTAGCTACATGTTTCGGCTTTTTAAAGCCATCATCAGGTTAAACACATGATTACTATATTCACACATTATTGAACTGCAATGTCATTGTGATACTAAAGCTGGATACTTGATAACTGTTACATTATAAAATACAAGGTATAAAAATACTTTGACTCCAATAAAGAATTGTATATAATAACACAACAGGATGCACAAATGAAAAGAAAAACACTGATATAAAAATTAAAATTGTATGAATAACAAAACAGACACTGGATCTGAGATTCTCAAAATTGTGACTGCCAAGAGCACTATGTGGGCTGTAAGAATGTGTAGTCTGGTAGAACATGCTGCTTTGTTTTCTAGGTTGAAGAGTATGTAAAGCAATTGGACAGCAGGAAGCAGGCTACTTGCTTTGCTCACTCTGACACTGAAGATGGAAGAAGTACGTTCCTCTAAGGCCTAGTGCACACATGCAATTTTTAGTTGGCCGATAGTTGTGCACGACCATGGAGGCCCAACAACTGTCGAGGGACATGTGCACACATATAATTTTCAGTTGTCCACAACTACGCCAATGAGCAGTCAGTCAGTTGCAGCATGGATGTGTACGATACAGCAGTAGTATGTGCATTATTAAGATTAAGGAAAAAGGAAGTGGGAATATTGGCTTCATCCTATTTATAGCGAATGTCTGTTAAAAAGGAAAATTTTACACATTGTACCATGAACTGAGACAATACCCATCAAAATTCTTCAATTACTGCAGAATGAGTGCTGATAGTTTTGATGAATTGTTGATTCTTCTGAAACCTCATATCTTGTACACGAATACAAGATGGAGATTGGACTTTTAAGGTTGTCAGCCCTACGCGCCAGCCGCCCTTTACCGCCAAGAATATTCCTGGTACTCATTTCTGTTAAGAGGCTGAGTCGACCACAGGGCCAGTGTGGCTGGAAGGATGGGGTAAATTGAAAACAAAATCTAATGACCTCATCTGAATTCAATCCCATGACCTTCCGGCTTGTACCATAGTGTCTCAACCAACTACGCTACTGCATGCCCCATTGCAAACACAAAGCACACAAAAATAGTACTTTTCTCTTACATAACATTAAGGGTATGATCACTTTTTATGTAAGTTATTAGACTCATTACACTTCAGTAAGAATTGTCAACGAAACAAAAATCGATCATGCTAATACTACTGTATATGCAGACCATTCCAGTTTTCAGTCAAAGCGGTACACACCTCTTCCCACAACTTTTTCTTATGATTAGTATCACAATATTCTTTACATAATTTTAAATAAAAAGCTGGCCACTACTTCTACTATAAGCTTTTCAGTGCATTGATCCCACATGTTGTAACTAGCTGGACAACTGACATTAAGCTCATAAATTGCTACTAATGGTTACATAACTGCCCCATGCCACACATTCTAGAATGTACCAACTCAACTGGGGTAGGTGGGGTTGTGGTTAGAGAGAGAGAGAAAATCAAATAAGAATTAAACATAAATTATGAGCAAATTCCTATATCATGATATACTCAGCTCTGTCCTAAATTAACAATCAATGGAATGCCAATGTCTACCAAAGGCCATTATCATATATTCCACAGCACTTGCAAAGCTTAAAAAAGTTTGTGTAATTTTTTCCTTCATGCCCTACACCTAATACTCAGAAATATAAAAATATGATGGTAAAATAAAACACATTTCACCACAATCTCATTATAATTAACTACTATATATTACACTCACCTGTAACCAGACTTGATATCTTCAAATTCTTCAACTTCAAGTTTTGACAAGTAATGCAAGCAATCCTCTTCATCTTCTTCAAGGATTGCTGAAATCTGAGGGTGATTTACAAACTGGATGGATGTTAAAGAAAACTGATGAAAGACAAACTGTATTAAATAATCCAGAAAACATACAACTTATTTTATTTATACACATATCATTCACACTCTTCTTAAAAAATGTTACACCAAATGTACAAGTATGCCAAAATTAATATATATAATGCAGCTTTTACATCACTGGCAGCAGTGTCAATTTGAAAGGGAATGATGGATTTTCACATGCTGGGAGTTACCAAGCTGCAGTGATGAGGATTATTACATCAGAACAGACTGCAACAAATATCTCATAACAAGTAAGATGACAGTAGATTAGCAAATTTGAGCTTTCCAAGAATTCTCAGTCTTCTGGATGTGATACAGCACAAAATCAATTCGCTTCAATTCAAAAAACATAAAATTGCTGACTACTATTCTGAAGTGTCCTATTATTCCTACTGAGTGCCAATAATGCATCCCTGACAACTCAATCACATTGAACCTTGTAGCATTTAGCAATACTGATAAAACTAGGCAGCTCTTTACAGGTATGGTTTCAGTGTTCAGGGTAATTTAGGTAAGATCAGTATATGTATAAAGAAAGATTAACAAAAGCACCTCAATCAAAAAGTACTAAAACAATGACTCCTCATATCTTATATTAGAGACCTTTAATGGATTGTTACTTAGTGCTTGTGAACTCTGTGTTCATTGAATTACCTGCATCTTTAAGAAACTTTAGACAGAATAACGGTAATTTAGTGTCACTGATGATACATGAAAGTTCAATATTTTTTTTTTCACAGTTCATTAAATTGCAAGAAACAAACACTATATTACTGTTGTTAACTGCGGTTTCCAAGAACACAAGGATGTGACACATCTTCTTACAAGTCAGGATGGAACAAAACAGGGGAAACAGAATGACTTTATAACTGCATGTTTTATTCCCCAAGTACTTCAATTTTCACAATTTCACATTACTTCTAGAAGTCTTGTCTTACAATCAGAGCAAATGTTTCCTTATTATTAAATAAACCAAACCTATTCATAATTACCATGCCTGTCTACAAACTTCAATACTCATGTTTCATCGTTCCTTTCAGTTAGATTAGGTGCCCATTTCATTGAATAGAAAATCAGTAGTTACTTGTCATTCTATGTGCTGCCTGTATGTAACTTTACACAGCTTCACCTGTCCTCAGCATTAACCAATCTACATCAACAGTGATCCTTCCAAACCTGCCCTCTGCAGTTGGAAGATCTGTCTGAAAATCCAATAGGCAAGGTAACATGTTGGAGGAATTATTTTTTCTTAGAACACTACAAGTACAGACAATTAATGTTGCACACCATCAACATGACAAATGTGAATGGTTAACTGTCTTTTCAAGATGGAATCTTACAACTGATGCGTACACTTTTTAATGTGATGATTACAACTGTTATCCATATTTATCATTGTGTAATACTATCACATGAACCCAGACAAAAATTTCATCGTAAAGATAAATGTGACATTGCACAATTATAAAAGGAACACGAGAGGAAAATGAAATATCCATGTGCACTGTAAGTAGCAAAAAAAGAGACAATGATACACAAAATAAGGAGAAGTGTTGAAGACCCTTAGATACTGTCACGTTTATGAGTGACCACAGACAGGGTTTGGGTAACTGGCTTTACTGAACTCATACAGATAATAACTACATGTAATTATAGCGCTATCACTAATTTACACATTCAGCTGTTCATAACAGCATGTATTAAGTCTTCTTAGTCTGCTGTGTCATCACGAGTCATTATCTGGTGACAGATCCCAACAATGTCCTCTGCTTATGTGCTCACATTCTAACTGGCTGGTGACTGGGTTCCATTAGGTGAGTTTATTTCAGTCTTTTGTTTTCTATCTACAAGGAAGGATCTGAACCAACCTGCCATTGTTCCCTGAATACCTTAAAATTGTAATTTAGTTAACAAAATTTCATGATTAACACAATCAAAAGCTTTAGCTAAATCACAGAATATTCCACCTACATGCATTTTCTGGTTAATAGATTTTAATACACTGTCTGTTAGCATAAAGGCCGCGTTTTCTGTGGATATTCTCTTCCTGAAGCCGAATTGTTCTGGGACCAGTATATTATTATTCTGCAAATAATAGCTTAATCTATTGTACATAACTTCATCAAGTACTTCAGAAAAAGTATAATATGATCCCGATTGGTAACATCTTTAACAAGCTTCTCTGGATCCTCAACATTTGCTAGAGGAGCATTTGGCTTAAAAATGCTACATGTCAAATTTAGAGCGCAGGTTTTCTTGAAGCAAGGGTCCAATTCCCCTAGCATGACTGCTTCCCAATTTTTTTTTCAATTCAATTCAATTTATTTTGTTCATCAGATCTACATTTGGCGATGGCGCCACCAGATATAGAACACGTCAAAGCCCTAGTTACAATAAAATTAAAATCTCGTATAAATGTTATGAACATCTGAATTTGCTACATACTTGTCCATGTTTTTAACTATGAAGACCGATAATGAAAATATATACTATGAATAAAATGGAAGAATGTTTAATATTTTAAACAGAGGCCAATAAGGGTCCCTATTTCCTGCTTTCATGATTACCCTAATTATTCTTTTTTCAATTTTAAAGATTTGGGTACTATATGTTGATTATACATCATCAATAAGCTCTCTAGTGATAATATTGAGACTAGAACTCTTATAGCATAACAAGCCGAGCTCAATTTGGGATATCTAATATGATAATATTTATGTTATTGAAATCCTTACAGAATTTTACAAACTGTTAGTGCTAGCCTTGTGTTATTTCTATACACATCATTAGCTCCTCCCTGTACTACTATCACGTCTTTTTTGGTCAGACTTCTGTAATTCTGATTCATTGATGTAAGGATATCCTCAATACCCGCACCTGGTTTAATCATACCCATTACCGCAAATTTATCTCCTAAGTAATCACTTGTGTTTCTTGCTGTTCCCTTACAACGGCTATCACCTATTATCATTATTTTATGCTTATTTATCTCATTTGGTCCTTGGTTAGTTCTTTTGATGTTCTTAGTCTTTACAATTAAGTTAAGCTTAGATTTTGGTGAAAGCATGTTGTTATCTCTCCTATTAGTTCTTAGTTACATATTCACAATCACTGGAATTGGTTTTGATACTGTTGGTAAAGTTTTTGGTTTTGTTAAGAAGTCAGTGATTATACTATTACTGCTTAAATTTGGAAGCTGCTCATCCTGCTGGTTATCTTGTTCCATTCTTGAATATATCACATTATTGTCATTACACTTAACTTTTTCTTCTTCTTTAGTTTCACTTTGTCGTAGTCTTTGCTCTTGTATCAATTTATATCCCTCATTAGGGAAGACACTTCCACTGTCTTTCTGACTTCCACCGACTGTGCCGTTCATAACCTCTAATTCAATACTATATATATGTCTTCCTGTAGCAACTCAACAATTTTTTGAGTTGATCTTAGTTCAATTCAAGTCCTTTCCAATTCCAATTCAAGCTCTGCACAGCTAATACATGTTATTTCACTCGGTTCATCATTATTACTAATTAATACTGTAGGGCGGTTAATACAGCTCTCCACACGACCCGCCATATTGCCAACAGTAAGATCTTTCTTTTGCTATTATTTTTCATGGGACTAAATCCATAAGGTGCACCACTGGCCAGTGTGGGAAGACAGACATTCCATTAAAACCATAGTTAATGAACACCACTATCACACTTCACTATATCACCTAGAAAGCTGGTCTTGACAGAACAAAGCACTGAGCTGGGTCACTGTGTCGTACTGAACAACACCAGACTTCTGACTAAAAAGTCCAAGTGTCAGGACCAGTTCATAAGAAAAGTGAGAGATCATGCTCCACGTGAATAATGCCAACAGGCAGGGTGGATTTTTTGTAAGCAGATCACTGAAGCCTCCCATCTGGTCTCTGAAGGAAAGGAAGGAGCTTTTCTCCAAGAACAAACCAATTATTTCCTCTTAAACAAGTGGTTCTCAACCAGTACACCATGACTGTTGCCAAGCGCACTGTTAGGCTTTGAAGAGAACAACAATTACACAAAATAAAATATGTGAACTATAAAATCAGTAATTGTTATACACATCCACAAACTACAAAGAGGGGGAGAAGTATGAAATCTCTTCTGTAAGGGTAAAATTTTATAAAGTTTGCAAACCACTGCAATTACATGAACTTCTTAAACTGATAACTCCACAGAGATGAGCCATCCTTGACAAGTTGCCAGCTGCTCAGCTACTCAAGTCTAACAATTCATGGAACCTAAAGGTTCATTACCATATTCACAAAAGCACTACACTGGTACCTATCCTGCACCAGAAGAATCCAGTTGACACTGTGCACTTCTTAAACTGATATTTGTAACAAAAAATTTGTTCTGTTCCATGACAGTGTTCTATTTTTATGCAACATGATATTTAAAAAACTGACATACTTTTACTACACATTTCAGTCATTTGTTCTAACCCTAGTGCAACACAAACAAGCTAACATCCAAAGTGTGATGCAAAACAGTTCAGAACCAGTCTCCTATGACGTGTACTTGGGCACCTGAGTAGGGGACAGCAAGAAAAAAAGGATGTTTCCTGGCTTCTTATGTCCTATCCACTGGGGGCCCAAAAAGGGCAATTCTCTCCCTAGTTCTCCAGTTCAAATTCCCTTAATATGGGGAAAATTATCATGGTCTTGAAAAGGGGTGCTTTCTCCATTTTGACAAAATTCCACATGGTATCACAACCCAGAAGACCATTATCTTACACTATCTGTTGTGAAAACCACAAAACTTTCATGTCCTTATCTTACTTCAAAACTAAACCCATATTAATTTTTTTTTAAGTTCACTCGATTAAATGTGGCACCAAAGTCCAAATACCTACATTTGAATTATCTTGGACACGCCATTATTTCCTTTATACGACATCGAGGGGTATTGCGAGAAAACCTAACCTCTACAAATAGTACAGCAAGTATAACTTCCCACCCACCCCTTTGATTACCGGTATTCCTACACTTCTGATGTACTACATGGGTTGCTAACAATATACAGTTAAAAAATTGGTACACACATAAATAATGTGATAGAAGATTATGTGCCTATAGCAGGTGGCGGGAGGGTTGGCTATGCGACAGTCATTTGTTTGTCCGGCATTTTCACGTGTTTGAAGTTATGTTTATAACTGTATTTACATATTACTGCTATCCTGCAAAAGATATCTCTACATGCACAAGTTTAAATTTATCTGTATTTATGGTGAAAAAAACAAAGCACTTCTTTAATTTATATAACCACATTAACAAAGCATTATCCAAAACGTTTAGACAAACATGGCGGACAAAGCCAAAACACGCTAGCCGATACATATATCACACTACAAATTGTAATTAATATACAAGCCTTTCAAAGGATACTGCAGTAACCCAAAAATTTGGTATCCTCTTGATAATGTCGTTCCTTTTTTCGAAATACGGCTTTCTTAATTTGTTGTACTTCTGTTCCACCTTCAGTATTTCCTCGCTTGCCTTTTCATTCAGTGCATCGATTTCGTTTTGACAAGCATCTATTTCTTCCAGTGCTTTCTGAGTTTCGGCATCATAATCTCGTCCTTCTTCTCCTTCGCCAGATGCACTGGCTCCTTCAACTTTCTTTAACTTCTTCGGTGTTGCTCCACTCGACATTTTCCGGATATAAAATTATAAACGCAGCGTACCTACTACCACCACACACAGTATTCAAACTGGCCCGATGAGAGAGGACGGTCCAACACCGAGCCGATTTCATAGAATATCTATGATTGGTTAGAGCGAAATTGTAATGGCCTACCTTCAGCGAATAGTGAACGAACGCGGCTTCTGGAGGACCAATAGCGTACTCTGTTATAAGACGTGAAGTCATCCGGGGTCTCAGCAACAAAATTAACATGGCGTCCGAAAGTGTAGGAAGTTCAGTGTTAAGTGATGAGTATGAAGTAAATAATACGTTGTCCGATGATTGTGAAGTAATTACAGATAATATCAATGTTCCGAAGTGCACGTCGATAATAGGACTTTCTATGAAAGTATTTGAAAAACGTGAATTAAATAGTTACCGCAACTTACCTGGCTTGTTAGCAACGGCGTCATCGGTTGATGGGATTGATGTAACAAATCTAGATAATGAAGACATTCTAGACAGTGGCATCAGGTCTGAAGATACAGCAAATTCAGATCACAGTAAAAGGAAAAGAGTTCATCACGATTACCGAAAGCTTTCAAATTCTGGTTATGTTGATGATGCAATGGGCAGGCGATATTCTTCTAGCACATCAAGTGCTAGTGAAAGTGATATACCTTCCAAATTGATAAAAATAAAGGCAAACAGCAAATCATCTAACGAGCAAACTGCATATGATGACCATAATGTATCCAACACTGTGAATGGTGGTAGCATTCGAGAAGGGAAACAAATAGGTAAGTGAACCTGTTTGAGATTCGCTATTGTCATTAGCCATGAAAGTTATGAAGTTGCAAGTGGTGAACAGTGGAAGAAATTAATAGGGGTGAATGGCACGTTTGTGTTGTGAAGGAGAAGTTTCTAAGATTTACTTTTTAAATTTGTAGCACATGGTTGTGAATTTTGTGCCATTCAACCTCGTTTATGTTCGATTCAAAATATGTGAGAGAGAATACTGCATCAGTAACCGTACCAGTAGGTTTTGATGTTTCTTGAATTAGTGTTCTGGGTATGTGCTTTTTAGTTTTATGTATAGTGAGTGAAATGGGCTTCATACCTATGCATACATGCATGAATAGGTACACAAGAGTTTCTTATTGTTTCATTTGTTGAATTGATGACTAAAGGTAGTATTAAAAGTTGTTTAAATTATATAGATTTCTTTGTAGTGCTAAGCTGGGGTAGTAGAACATGTCATATACACTTCATGGTGTGTAAAGGAGTATGGAGCATTGGTTGAGTGATAGTAGGCAGGGAAAATTGATGTTCTTGGCCAAAGCCCAACCTCAGTGCCACTCTGTCCACCATAAATTGTATGTGGACTACAATGGAATTGAACCAAAGCCTCCATGGTCCAAAGCTGATGACTAACTTCCTGAGTTGAAGTGCAGACATTATAGGCTTTTTGTACCAGTATAAATATAAATGATGGTTGTTGCTCTTATTTATAGACATTTCATAAGGATGTCTTACAGAGCAAAGTGATTATGATAAACAGATGCACAATGTTTATTTGAGAGAGAAACATGCTGCTTGTGGTAAGGCATTGCTAGTTTACTGTGGTCAATAAAGCCAACAGTGCTGAATTTTTACCTTTGCATAGTGATGACTTTAATTGGTCTTGTAGCTTTGAATGAAGATCCCAGTGAAGTTCCAGTTTCCTGTGTCAGGCATTTTAAATTTCTGAGGATTGATGTTTACCCTTGCTTGAATATCTTGAACTTTTCTTTATTTATTACAGTTCTCTTCGTTTGTATAATTTTGTTACAAACTGACAAGCTTTGATGTGACTTTCTAAGAAGTCATTTATGTGTCTAGAGTTATCTCTGGATACACTTTCTGCAAGTTTTTTCTTATGAGGAGTTGGCTCGGAAAAGTTGCTATTGCACCATATACCTCAGCGCAGGAGTATCAAATTGAGACCACAAAACAAAATATTTGAGCATGCAGAACCAATTATTACTGTACTGATCACAGTATGTTTGTTGACTGCAAATGACTAATCATATTGATAAGTTTCACAATAATCTCAGGCACCACATTGGCAGTATGCATTACATTGTTATATTTTGTTCCATCTGATATCTCTGTATTAGCTTCATCAGTAATTTATTTTCAGTTATAATAATCTCTACAGACTGGAAGGTGTGAGATCAGAGATTTCGTTATTACTGCTACTTCTGACTTGTTTATTGTCAGAACCTATATTTGCATTAGGCATTCTGTTGTTAGCATATTTTATGAACTTTATTTTGTCAACATTTAATTCAGTTGAGTGGTTTTAAACCATTTGTTCAGGCTACCAAAGACACTGTTCATGCAATTATGAGAACAGTCAGCTTCTGGATGTGAGGTGATGTTACTATTGTCATCAATAAAAAAACACACATAGAGGTTTGTTCCCTTCGTATGTGGCCTTATTACTGCCTGAAATTTACTGTTTCCAGAAATGGACACTGTTTGTTCTGGTAGTCTACCAGACTAGATGGCATTAAATCTTGGAAGACTGGCATTTTTATACAGTATCCAGTGGGAGAGGTCTATGTGGTGGTGTAACTGAAACAAATGGTCACTTGCACATGCTAACTTATGATGACCATACAGTATTCAAATAATGACTCCGCTTAGCTTAAAGAGTGATGTCTGGATAACTTTAAAATATGGGGTTTTGAGTACGGAACATCTTTGCAGTACAAAGAGGGAGAAAGATTGAACAGTGCAGATACCTCCATTGGAACCCGGAGGCTTGATGCATTTGCCCTGTCTAGGTCAAAGAGATTAAGGGCAATGATAAGTGTGATAAGTACAAGGAAGAAAATGTAACATTACATAATGAGCCGGGATAGTGCAGTCAGTAAATCAACTGGCTGTGGGCTGGACGGCTGAAGGCTTGGGAGTTCAAGTCCTAGTGTGGGCAAGATTTACTCAACTCCACATCATCCGGACTCGTCCTTTGGCATACCCAGCCTCCTCTACAGTGGGTACCAGGGGTAAAGCAGCCTGGGAGTGAAGCTGACCACTCACCTCCAACTAATACCGAGTTCAAGAATGTGTGGATTTATACATCTCCCCCATACATGTTCACGGCATAGTGTTTAATTAGTTAAGCACAGGGACAGCTTTACATGATAAGATAGAGTATGACAGCAGAACAAGTTTTGTTGCAAAGGATTATTATGAACATAAATGGTAGATGGGTGTGTGTTGGGTATAGAAGACACACACACACGCGCAGTGAAGATAATGTTGATATGCCAGAATTGTATGTGTCTGCTATATGTATACACTACAAGAGTCGACAGTCTGGAAGTTCCTAGGCAAGATATTTTGATGAAAGTTGACTTGTACATTGCTACAGGAAGAACTTAAACTCTCAGAGCGGAGAAATTTACACAGTCAGGAAGAAACATGCCCCCTTAGTGTCAGACTACGTAACTAAGTGTATTTTTTTCTGTTGTACTGACTACAGCAAATGATGAAAATCCTGTATAGAACCAAATTCTACAGTATGCACATTAGCACAGTACACATGAATCTCACAGCATGTTAACAGTTCCAACTCCAGATTTATAGTTTATGTTAAGGAAGTACTGACTTGTAATACAGACATTTTTTAAGAATTTTGAAATTGTAATCGTATGCCAAAAGGTATCTGTAATGACCTTGAATTTTTTTTTTTTGTTTCTGGGTGCCATATGTGGTGCTTTATTTTAAAGCTTACTTCATTAGCTGTAAATGAGACCAGTTTCAGGTCTGTAAAATGGAACCAAAGTTAGGGCAAAATTTTTGATCATCCATGAGTCAAATTTTACAGTTATTTTAAATTTTGAGGTGGCAATAATTTCAAACATATTTGTAATATATATATTTAGCATTTTGCATACATTCAACTCTGATGTGTGACAGCATGTACACCACATTTCATTGACACAAGTTAGGTCGGTTGGAAATGATAGATAATTCATTGGGTTGATTTCACATGGAATGGCCCATATGACTTGCTTTCAGGAGTATGCCACATGAAATGTTGAAGGTTTTCCATTTCATCAAATTTTTCAGTTGTCATCTGGGATTAATATGGTGGAGGGGCTTTTGAAGTCATTATATAGAGCTGGCACTGGGCAGTGAGTCGGGCCACATGTCCTAAGCTCAGGGTCACTGAAACATTCTTCATGGTCACTGAACAATTTTTCTTCACCACTTTTCGCTAGCTACATGCTCATTCCTTTTTGCATAGCACCCTTCTCTGGTTCATCCAATAATGTCTTCACCTCCTATTCACCACTCACTAGAAGCTCTGTGTAAGTACTTCCAAAACCCAACAAAGACATTAATCCTAAAGATAGTAGCTGCATTGTTTGCTAACAGAATGTTTGACATTCTATGTGGGATATTTCCAAGGGCCAAAGTCATACATTAAACACCAGGTACAAAACCTGAGGACAGGTAACTTTAATATTTTATCTATACACACACTGGTAAACTGATCTATTAAATCTTTTGAATCTGTGGTATTTCCCCTGTTCATTTCGTAGTCTTGGAAGAACAGTTGTCCACTCTGGTTGACTGGTTTTGTCAAACTGTACTTTCACAAAAGGCAGATTTGTGATTATAAACACAGAAAAATTTGTCCTGTATCTGGAAGCATAATAGACTGACAAATCATGCTGTTGGATATAATAACTTTTTTAATGACTAACATATTCTGGATTTTTTTACACTTCCCCTTGGATACAAATCCTAATGTACAAAACTGCCTTACAGCTAACTCCATCAATTTTCGTAGAATTGTGAGGTTCATGTGAATGTGTTACCTGATTCCAGGTTCTTTGAAGCACCAAGGTGAAGACCATCAAAAGAAGCATCACAAGAAGAAGAAACACAGGGATAGGGATAAAGAAAGGAGAACCAAAGACCACTCTCATGAAAGAAGAAAGTCCAAGAGTAAGCTTGCTGTAAGTGGGAAAGAAATTTCCTTACATTGTAAATTTATTCATAGCACAATTATGTCCAGTCTCCATTGATGCCATGACATCAGCGCAGGAGTTTGATGAAGAATGTGAGAAAGCATGACAACTGAGTTGAACACACCCATGGAAAAATTAGTCTGTATAATTATTGAACATCACATGGAATCTCTGTAGTAACTATTTCATTCATGAATACAGAATTTTGATCATTCATTATTTCAGGATTGGCAGCCCTATTTTAGCATGGGGTGAAGACCTTGCAGCATTTGTCCACGTGGACTGCAAATGTGCTGTTACAAAGTTCAATGCATTGTTAGTAGAGGCTAAATTAACTCTGTGAAGCAGAGTCTTTCTTGAGAAGCAAATAACTGCTGAGCTAGTCAAGAAATTCCCCAACTTTTATTGAATCTGAAGCATCATTACCATGTCATAAGAGCCAACACTGAGCCCAGTTCAAACCTGATTCCTCTAGACCGCATACTCAGATATTCTCTTCAACACCATGTTCTCAAACACACTGTGTGTTACTCCCATAAGGCAAGTTTTTTTTAACCATGGGGCCCTTATTCTCTGAGGAACTGGGGTGACAAAAGTTCTCAAGAATTACATAAAATATAGTTGCATCCACACGGTTTGGTAAGTCGGTAAGGTTTCAGAAAATTTCAGAAAATATGGCTGCAGCTGATAAAATATTTCACACAGTTTGTCATGACTTTATAGAATATTTTATAAATAATTTATTTTAGGTATAAAGAGGTTATGAAGTTTGTTTTCCTACTGTTATAGTACAGCCTGATAGAACTTGCACCAGTGCAGAACTGCACTTTTTGCTGAATGACAGTGATTGAGAATAGTGGGTAAATGCAACTTTTATTTTAAGCAGGTTGCAGTATTGCAAACTTTGAGAACCCTTACCTTAGGATGAGAGACCAGATTTAATGGCCATACAAAACAAGATGTAAAATTATATTTCACTCTTTAGGTAGGAGATAGTAGACAGAAGATTTCAAACTGAATGATGACAGCATTCCCTGACTTTAATGTGCCCTTAATTTACTTGTAAATTCTAGTTTGATTAGTCAGAACTGTTTCTGAATGTTTGAAAATGAGGCTTATGTCAAAACGTGTAACGTCTAGTAATAATTTAAAAACAAATGGAAGTCACGTTTCATATACTTTCTTTGTAACAATGTAAAGCTATATACCAATGACATCAGTTATTCAGAAGGACAGAGTGGAGGTATGCAGTAAATACTTGATGCAGTTACATAGTGGAACACAGGATTCCAAATTAACACCTTTCTGAAGGATTTCAGGTCATCACAGTCTTGAATAGTTCCATCTTTTGGGATATAAAATCATAATTCTGGTGAAGATGGAGGCAACATGTTCCTCCAAAATGTCATTTGACTTTAACTAGACTACACAGTGTTACATCCCAGAAGATATCAATTCCTTCAGCTCTTTTTATTCTCTGCCCATTGCAATATTCAATCTTAACTGAAGTGGTATTAAAAACACGAAGGAATGGGTTTTTAAAGTCAATTTTAGAGAGATTTTCGTCATGGGAATGGATGAGGTTTTCATATGTAAAGACATCTTTGAACTTCAGAATCTAATGAAGTGTGTGTATCAGAAATATATAAGTCCAAACCTTTGAGTGTTCTGGATTGCCTTATAAGGATATTATATTGCCCACCAACATTATATATTGAATGAGCACCAAAACTGATATACTGTATGTTGACACATAAAAATGGTAGTAAGTAATCCTTTTCAAACATCTTTCTTGAAGGGTTTGATCAGAATCATATAAGGGTGGTTTGTTAGAATTTTCCTGACAGCAAATAAAGAGTGTCAGTTAACTACAGTGGTCTGCACAATGTTATGTCCCTGAAGACTGAATTCTTCAGTATGTATGTAGTCCATCACATATAGTTACTACAGACATTGACACATGCATCCCTCAAGCCATGAAGTGCTTGGCATCTTTCATGTAGTATTCTATAATCTGCTGGTAAATCAAGTTGTGTGCAGCAAGTTATATGTAGATAAGTCAATAAGTAAGTTACAAATGGATATAGAACTTAAACAAATAAGAGTACCGATTTGAAAAATGCTTTTATTTCTCAGCATAATCTCCCTGTACATTTAGGCACTTGTCCCATCATTTCACAAGCCCCTGAAAACTAGCAGCAATTCTTTGGGCTGCTGTCGGAATCAGGCGTGTTCACATGGCATGGCCTACCTCATAATGCATGACAGGTTACGTTTTCACAAAGTCTGTGCATGATGGGTGCCACACATGCTGACCCCAAAACAAAAAATACAAAGAATGGGTCTGGCATTACAGCATCTCAATTGCTACCATGATGAAGGACATGTGATTTTGACAAGGGATTGTGAAATGATGGGACAAGTGCCTCAGTGTACAGGAAGATTATGTTGAGAAATGAAAGCATTTTTCAAATCAGTACTCTTATTTGTTTAAGTTCTACGAGGGGGTACCCAAAAGAAACCGAACTTCTTTTTTTTTAAACTTATTTATTCAAATTTTAAGCACAAACCTTCAATCCCCTTCAAAGTACTCTCCACTTACACTAATACACTTGTCTAGTCTTTTATTCCATTTTTCAAAACATTGTCTAAATTCATCTTTTGAGATGCTTGACAGCGCCTCCGTTGTTTTTTCCTTCACCTCAGCAACATCAGCAAAACGCTTTCCTTTCATGTCTCTTTTCATTCGAGGAAACAAAAAAAA
>NW_019741300.1:159274-186036 GCF_002891405.2 Cryptotermes secundus | reverse complement strand
GTCCGTCGTCGATCTTCCTTGATGATTTCACGAATTTTTTCAACATTTTCATGTGTTTGGGCCATGGAAGGACGACCAGAACGAGGTTTGTCATCAATTGACATTTCACCATTTTTGAAACGGGAAAACCACTCAAACACCTGAGTTTTCCCCATAGCATCATCCTTGTACGCCGTTTTTAACACTTCAAGAGTTTCTGTTCCACTTTTCCCGAGCAAAAAGCAGAATTTCACTGCCTCATGCTGTTCACGAAAATGAGCCATTGCAAAAACGACGATCACACAAAACAGTTGTCATTATAAACTCTGCCGAAACTAGTCCTTACCTTCTGAAGCAACAGTAGTCGGCTTATCGACTCAGGAATGTTAGCTCTATGCGCTCATAGCAGCAAAACGCGGTACTACAAAAGCTCTGCCCACAAAAAAAATAGTTCGGTTTCTTTTGGGTACCCCATCGTATATCCATTTGTAACTTATTGACTTACCCTCGTACTTTTGCACCTAATGTATGAAAGTCATGAGATGAAAAATCCAGACTATAGACAATTTTTCATCACTTCACAATACAGTTGATGTAGCACAACCTGAAAATTTTTGCATACAATGTGCTGATGAATGTTCCTGGACTGTCATTGTTGTAACAGGGACATGTGGTAGCATAGTTCATCGAGACGCTATGCTACAAGCTCAAAGGTCGCAGAATCGAATCCCGATGAGGTCATTGGATTTTCCAATTGACCTATTCCTTCCAGCCACATGGTGGTCCTACCAGCCTCTAACAGAAATGAGTACCAGGAATATTCCTGGGGGGTGAACGGTGGCTGACGCTTAAGGGTGACAACTTCACTGCCACCTGTGAGCCTATTGTTCAGAAAATGTGGGAGCCTTGATGTGTCACAACCCTATGGGCCTCCACGGCCTGCCACAAGGAAAGCTTTACCTTACCATATTGTAACTCCTTTGGTGAAAGAAGATGAGAGGGGAGGCAAAGGTCACACATCTGCAAGCCTGCTGCATCAGTCTGCCATGTGAAACGATGCTGTGTACATGTGTTGTTTTTACACGAGAGTTTTTTTTTTTTACATTGTGTTTTGTTTTGGCTGCAATGGATGGCAAAATCGAGCAACATGTCTGCATCAAGTGTTGCTTAAAGCTTGGTAAAAATGCTACCAAAACCCTTGAAGTGCTTTTGGAGAACATTCTTTAAGCCAGACATGAATGACATTCATGGTTCAAGGCCACTCGAGTGTCAGTGGAAGATGACAAATGTTTAGGGTAACCAAGCACCAGCAGAACAACAGAAAATGTAGAAAAAATTGGAAAACTTTTCCATGAAGACCATTGCCGAACAATCTATGAGCTCGCAGACACTGTTTGGATCAGTTATGGAGTTTGCCAGGAGATCTTAACAGAAAATTTGAACATGTGCCACATTACCACCAAGTTTGTTCCCCAACTCTTGACAAATGATCAAGAGCAGGGTCATGTAAACATGTGCCGTAAGCTAGGCGAAAAGGCCATAAGCAGGGCCCGGATTTTGATGACTTAAAATATTTTTAAAATGACTGAAAAAATCCAGAAAAATGACAGAAATTAATTGTTTTAAAATGTATTTTTAATCTTTATTACCGTTGTGAACTCATCATTACTCTTTTAAGTTCTTCCTCGTTTTTATGATGACAATTAAGCAATATGTGGTTGAATTTGAAGCTAAATGTTTTAATACAATTTTTTCTACCATGTTGGAACGCTTATCAAATGTACATATACAGTATATATTGTAATATTTAAGTGTAACCTCATTCAGAGTTGCAATAGATGACAGCATGAAGAGATTCTTGAAAGTGAGTGAACACCTATTGTCTGACAGCACATTCTTGTACCTGGAGAAACTGCTTTCCACATCTACAGACACAATGGGATCATACTTGAACTGTACCAAATCACTAGCAGGAAGTTCTTCAATATTGAAAGTGCCGAAGGACTCTCCTGTCATAATTCGAGAAATACTGCATAATGTTTCATAACCTGAGTTTTTATCTAGAACATTTTTCATTTTCTAAACACCATTTTACCGATGTCCCCTGACAATTTCTCCAAATCACTGGCTGTTTTTTTTTCCATGAGAGCAAGCGATGTTCCTTTCTCTTGTAAGCATTCAATCCTTCTGTCAAGGAACTGAAATTTGCCTTCATGAGGGCCAGCTGTCCTTCCATTTTGTTGCATGATAACTGTTCCTGAGCAGCTTCAGTTGCCCTTGCATCTTCTGTCTTCATTGAATATACAATGTATTTCACTACCTGAAAATGATAGCAATAGTAAGTTGTAGCATCAATGCACGTTCCCCACCTTGTGATGACGGGTTCTGGGGACAGTGGAATACCAGGAGCCATAGATTTAAATTGTATTTTATGAACTGGAGCCTTGACGAAAGTAATCTTCCACAACACGAGAGCATTCACTTGAAATCTTGATCTCTCCCCCCCCTCCCCCCGGTCACTCTATGCAGTGCGTGTGCTAGGCAAGTAATACGCACCAGTTTTGTATAAAATGACGTTATTGACTTGCCTCCTTTTAAAATACAGTAAAACTTGGTTATAGCAACATCGGTTTCTGCGACACCTTGTCTATTGCGTCAAATATTCAATGGTACGAACTATTTCCTCATAAAGCAACTGTTTTTGTACCTTGCTTAGTACGACATGCACAAATGCATCAACCTCGTATGTAACTTCATTTTCATTCCTGAATTTCTCTGATATCGTGGGAAAGTTCGATGTGTCTGCCCACCCTCACTTTCTCTACTTGCTGATGTGACTGTCCTGCAAGAATACGACCGCGGGCTGCAAGAGGAGCGTGGGTTTTATGCGAAAACAAGGGTGTGGGGTGGGACTGCGTGAATAGTGCAAGAGGACGCGGCAGGTTGTTAACTGCATTCCTTTCCTAGAATCTCGTCTAACAGGACCTCACATTGTCTACTTACCCTATAGTGTTCCTGCCTAAACCCAGAGAAGTGCAGTAGCGAAAACATGGCAATGAAAAGGAAAGTTTTAAGCATTGAAGAGAAAGTTAAAGTGATTCGTGAAATATTGTGTGTATTGTCAGTGAAAAGCGCTGTAATATGTCTTTGATATTACACATTTGGGCAATTCCACGTTAATGTTACGTTAGTCTGTACTTAACTACGTATTTCACTAAAAAATGCAACATTTGAACTTGGTTTTTGGTAGATTTTTACGTGACTAACATAAGGCTACTGTGGAAGTGCCCATTTCGGTTACAACGACATTCGTTTATAACGACAATATTTTTAGGTCCGTTTGATGACGTTATAACCAAGTTCTACTGTATATTTAGATGGCTTTGCTTTAGGCATCTTGATAAAATGAATCACTCTAATGCAACACAGAACTGAACTTTTCACACACAGAGTTTTATTGAGCAATAATATGTCATAAAAAGAGGGATTCCAACTAGAAATAGTTGTAACTAAGCAAATTCCTTCACACAGAACTTGGAATGAGCCGCAGTGTGAGTGACCACTGTCATACCTTGCTGCCGGCTGAAAATATTTTACAATATATATTGTCAGCACTTTCTGCAAAACAAACAGAAAGGATGGGACATTATTACAACTTATTATTGCATACTGTGATAGCAGGTACTTGGGGTGCAGCTGCAGGCTGCATTTGTAGAGGCAGGAAAAAGAACACTTTACTTGCATATTATTCGCATTTTAGAGAACATATAAAGAAAAATTCCCTAAAATGGCTAAAATGACAAGAAATACCATTAAAAGTCCAAAAAATTACCAAAAATACAAATAAATTACCTAAAACTTAAAAATGACAAAAATTACCTATACAAGTTACATTTCTGTAACCAGCAGCACATCTCCAGGTTTTATATATTTACGGGCACCGAATAGGATACAAGGAAAAAAAAAGATGACGTGTCATCGAAATCCAGGCCCTGCTCATGAAGATCCAACTTCAAGTGTATCTAAGATCATAACAGGTGATGAAAGTTGGATTTGCAGTTATGATCCATAAACAAAGCAAGAGTTGTTGCAGTGGAAGAGCCCACAGTCACCAAAAGCAGAAAAGGCACGGCAGGTCCAGAGTTCAACAAAGAGCATGCTTGTTTTTTCAACATGAAGAGGATTGTTTACTGTGAATTTGTTCATCCTAACACTACGGTCAGCTCTGACTTTTACTGTGACGTTTTGAGGTGCTTGAGAGAAAATGTGTGATAAAAAAGAGCAACCACGACTGGCTCCATCACGACATTGCACCCACCTACACATCCCGGAGAACCACAGAATTTGTGAGTAACAACAACAACATGGTTATCATTCCCCTTCATTCCTACTTGCCAACCTTAGCCTGCTGTGATTTTACTGTTTCCCAAATTGAAAATGAAACAGAAGGGATGATGTTTGAAACAGTGTCTGACATCCAAAGGGAATTTGCAAGCAGTACGTGACAGTGTTAAGGAAAACGACTTCCACGGTGGTTTTGAAGCGTGGAAAAAATTATGGGATCGCTGTATACATTCCCAAGGAGACTATTTTGAGGGAAGTGGCAGCCAACATTGAATAAGTTTAGCCAGCATTTCTTTTTTGACCTAGTCCAAGAACTTTCCATACATGAAGCCATCAATGACAGTGATTTTTGTGATTCATGATATTTGATGACAGTGAATGTGAATGGTGTGCTAGAGGTTCTTTGTGTTAAGTGTTGATATCTTGTAATCACATTGAGGCAGGCTTCTGTTGAACACCTCGTGTTTTATGAGCATTAAGAACTGAATGTACCAAAATTAAATAGTTGTGAACAGTCATCACCATATTTGGATGGATGTATTCATCTTGACAGTATTTTGTAATTTAAGTACTAATGTCTGAGCCCAATAACCCATCCCATCCTAGCTTGTTAACAGTTCCATTAAGTCTACTTAGTAAATGCATACAAAGGTTAATCACCTATACATATGTTCTTCATAATCCCAGTGAATCAATGCATGGATTCATTTGTTCTTAAAAGAATGTGGCATTGTCCCCCAGTTGCAGTCTTCAGCAGAAATATTTCGTACATTTGTTAATATTTGGGAACAGTGACTGCTGACTGACAGATCTATTTTTCCAAAATGTGTGGCATGGCTTTTTGCAAACTTCTTGTGCACCATCAATCATTTTTTGTACATTTAATATATGGAATGTGACCAGGTGTCAGTAGATCACATACACATTGTCTGTAGTTTCTTGAGCAGTAAACCTTGATATGTGTCTGGACCATCATCATCATCACATGTTGCTCTGGCCTACCTTGGCCCTTGACAGCATTGTGAAAGGTTCTGGAACTCATCTTAGTTGTAACTGAGGCATTTTATGAGGATATACACATTTTTCTGTCTGACACGCTTCACTCTTAGTGCTTATAAATGGAATGGGCTTGATACAGTACCCCCCCTTTTCTTATTGCTAGTGGGGTGGGACTAAGTCCCTTGTACTGCAGCCACTTCTGGCCTATTGTACCAGCCACAGATGATAGGTGAGGGTGATTGTGGAGCAATTGGTGGAATGAAGATTGGTAGGGGAAACTGAAGTTGAGAAAACCTGCCCCAGCGCCACTTTGTCCACCACAAATCCCACAGACTATTCTGTGAACTAGAAATTAAAATGTTGTTTCACCCAGACCAAATGAGACAGTTAACAGTTTGTATACCTGCTTCAATTTTACAAGATCTGAAGTCCAGATTTATAACGTCCATAGTAGGATTTTAGGTTCTCACAGCAGTGGTTATGAAGAGTACCATCTTCTGGGATATAATGCCATGGCTGATCTTCATTGGGCTACTCGGTATTATGTCCCAGAAGATAGTGCTCCTCTTTTCCATAGTATTTCCATGTTGTTTCTTTGCTAGGTTTGTGCCAACATTAAAAATCTGTATTGCTCTTGAACTCTTATGTTAACTTGTCTTTAAACAGAAATGTTGATATCATTGGATTTACAGCTACACAGCTGACCTGCTTCATGTGGTATAAAATGCTTTCAGTTTTGCAAGTGCCTTTGGTGAGATGTATAATGGGTCAAGTCATCAAATTAAAGTTGAATACTATATCTTACGAATGTCCCTTGCTCTGTTGATAATTGTGTGTATGTAAAACAGAAACATGTTTTATATTTATGTAAGGTATTAATGTTGTGGTACCATATCCTATTTTAGCTCTCTGTCACAAGTACAAAACCAGCCCACTTCCATGGAGCAGAGCAGGAGGAATGTGGTGAACGTGTTTCTTTGAGTGGATCTTCCAAAGAGGCAAGCCATGAATATACCACAGACAGTACAACACTTAGTGATGGTGTATACCCCTTAGTACAGTCTTGTACAAGGAATGTGAAGTTGGACATATCATCAGCTGACAGAACTATGCAGTATGGGTCTGATGTTTCTCCTAGGACAATAAAATCTTCATTGCATACCATAAAAAGTGAAACTGATAACAGTGCTATTGATCCTTATCATAATACACAGCTGGATTCAGTTCCTGTGGACAGTTCATTATTTGAGAGAGATAAAAGAATTTGTGTTGAAGTTAATACTGTTTCCTATGTAATTGGCTCTAAAAATGGTTCCAGTTCTCACACTGAAGAGTGTGCTTTGGTTGATCCTAAAAATGTTACAGAAAGTCCCAAGATAACATTTGAAGCCACTCAGAGGACAGATATGTATGCACATTCCACCAGTGCAGTAGCCGGAGAATCACAGTTACACACTAGTCAAGTGGAGTTATGTATACCACAGACAAAGAATTCAGATGATCATGAAACTTTACAAAAAGAAGAAAAAGTGGATGAAAGTGTAGGGAGTCCTGGTACACCTCTTATGGATGAGCAGCCTTACTCTCCCTGTTTAAATGTGCCTGACTGCATTGGTGATTCTTTAAGAAAAAAACATAAATTTGGAGGAGGAGGAGGAACAGAACCAAAGAATGAATTTGATGATAATGTTAAAGATGTAAAAAGTATGGATGTGCAACCTTCCCTCCCTTTATCAGATGTAACTGTGAATTATGATAAGAGCATTTTGAATCATCCTAATACTGGTGAGAGAAGTTACACCCCACCTTTGGTCCTGAAAGGTAAAACACATTCACTTGAAGATGGGAAGAAGACATGTAGGACTATTAGTAGTGATGTAGATTCTTTACCATCGGCTGTATTAAATTGTAATGTAGATATAAGTGCAACCAAAACTGAACCCTTCGAGAGTAAGTTAGTGGACAGTGGCAACAGTTATCTCATTTCAGGCTGTGGGGTTCATTCTGAGAATGCAGATCCTGGAATTAATTCTGAAAGTACTGCTACATTGACTTTGGGTGCAGTTACAGAGCAATGTGCTCCCTGCTCGCAGGACAATGGTACAGTAGCTGCAAGTGAAGATGAGAAGGTTGCTGCTGCACAGCCCAGAACAGAATCCATTGATGATAAGGGGAATGTGAGTGATGTCAGTCCATTGAAGAAACAGACTGATTGTGAAAAGAAAGGTACAAGTTCTTCTGGGTGTCAAGACATGTCTAGTAGAAAGAATGTGCATAGAAGACACAGTAATAGTAGCAGTAGTAGTAGACGGAATGATTCAGGACACAGGTCAAGCAGGGATAAGTCTGATCACAGAGAAAAGAAGTTTGAAAGTAGTGCAGCAGATTCCAGTTCCCATGAAAGAAGGAGTTCAGATTCAAAGGAAACTGATCGAAAAGAGAGGTCTTATAGCTCCTCATCATCAGACAGGAAACATCATTGCTCAAGGTGTTACAAACGTTCAAAAATTAAACGAGCGAGTATTGGCGTTCAGTGCCGACGCGACAAGACCATTGACAAGTATGTGAAATATGGTTCTGCAGATTCAACTTCCCTTGGTACTGGATTGAAGATCGATTACCAAACGAAACATTTCTCCCTCCCCAGACCTCTACCATATATCAAACCTGGCCTTGAACAGCTTAAGTATGGAAGATTCATTCGTATAGAGACTTATGCTAATGGTGGGGCCACAGTTGTGCACATGTATCAAGATGAAATTGATTGTCTTAACAAAGAAGAGATGGAAGAATTAGCACAAGAATATTTTAAGGTAAGTGTCCAACACACTGTTTTGAAATTATTTTACTTAGTTTCTTTCTCTGTCTCTTTTGTAAACCACATGTGAAGAATTACACACTGAGCCTTTGTGCTTCTGTACATAACTCTTGTCTACAGAGCAGCCAGAATAGTGGAGTTTCTTTGTATCCTTTTCACCTGAATACAGAAGTAGAACCAACTTCTGAAACATATTTGTTTTAACGTTTATTGTCCTAGAAGGGGTTTCAGATCCTCGGGCACTACAGGGGTGGCAGTCATATCTGAACTTGGGGTTAACAATTTATTGTCATGGAATAAGGGATTTTAAATCTCTTACTTATGCAAGTGTGGTGGCTTTATTTAAACTCAGGGGTAATGATATTAAGATTGAAAAATGCACAGCTGGGCCAGCTGGACTGCACAATACACCAACCCCAGAAAGGGTCATCAGTCTTATAATGGACAGAGTCCAAAAATGTGTTGCACCATTGTCAAGAACCTCTGATTTTAATTTGAGAACTCATAGTTTAAGATGCAGTAACTTACAAAATTTGAAACAAAACAAAGCACTTTTTTTAATCTGGTGAAACTTGAAAGTTTCCTGCTGGCTGTAGTAAGTCTCAGTGAGAGTACCATTCATGACTCAGTCATTCAAGTGGTACCCAGTTTTGTCCCATATACAACAGCATGTTCAGTTTGGTTGTTATTACAGCAGTGTAAATTATCTCTCACATGTGTCATAAATCACAGATTTTCTCTGCATAAAAAAAAAGAATATTGTAATCCACACATGAAATACATGAGTGGTGTAAGATGTGGACTCCTTGGAGGGTAGGTTATTGGTCCCCTTCTTCCAGTCCTTTAGTTAGTTTACCTAGCATTTTGAATGTCAAGCATTGTAATTGAAATGGGATGGGGCCATTTTTAGTTGCAAGATAATTACAGTTTCTCCTCTGTTTCATATCTTCAGTTTGTGGCAAAGCAAACACCAACATGTCAAGAGAAATAGTTTCCCTGAATGGTGTTTAGTGCCAGATAAGGAAGTTTGTATCACACACTGATGAGGAAGTCTGCACCACATTTTCATATTTAGGATTTTACACTTGTGCTGAGAAATTCTTCTGCGGCTAATCTGCTTACCAGATTTGACAAATGTGACAATTACCATGGCTTGTGATGTGAACCATAATTGTGTGTGGAAGATAGTTGTCTTAGAAACACTTCATCCATTTCATTTAACATGAAAGTTACATATTCAGCTCTTTCAAAAATCACTGTCTTTTATTTCATGGGTCACTTGTATTTTGTAAGCCTGTAATCTCGGTTGCTAAAATGGCATATTTTGGGTTGTGGTTTTCTGTAGAACTGTGCTAGACTGCAAGTTTTTGTAGGTAATAGATTGGTCTCCTTACACGTGATATGTTTATACAAGATGCAACAGTTTGATTCCTGGAATGGCCCTGTGAAAGGAAAATTTGCTTACCTGTGCACTAGCTGCTGCTGTTGCCTTTGAAATGCTCTCTTTTTGAAGCTCTGGAATTTGTGAGACAATGGTGCTACTGCCAGAAGCAGTCTTGAAAATCGTTTTCCGGAATATCTCACAGTAACTTCACGGTGTGTTGGATGCCAGACATCCAGTCAGCATTCTCCATTCAGGAGAAAGTTCAGTGTATCAAATGGTTTGCTGAATTCAAGTCCATTGTAACCATTCAAGGCAGTTCTTCATGTACATACAGAAAACACCCCTGAATGCCAGTGTGGTTCATCACTGGCTTACTCAGTTTAAGCAAATGGGAAATTCATTGACACAAAAAAGTCACCAAGAAGACGACAAGCTACAGAAGAGGATGTTGGGCAGATTATATTGCTTCACTAATTCAGATGACCTTTGTCCCCAGTTAATCCAGATTAGTGAGTGTGTACTGGAATGAGAGAGACTGAAGCACAGAGCTCCTCAGAATGTAATATTCTGTGTAAGATTTGACTTCTTTCTTCATGTAATATTCTATTTATTCACTTCAGTTTTCTTGGGTCTAGGTATGAATTTTGTTTTGTGACACTTGTAAATGCATTCTTCCCTTTAGACATAACCTTACCTCTAAATTGTATTATAATCCCCAGACTTTGACATACCTCAGTATAAGATTATGCATTTCCCATTCATACAAAACAATGTGTGAAATAAGTACACATTTACTCACCCATTTCATATGGCAGTAGCATCCAGTGAAATTCTCAGGAGTGTACAAAGGAAGTTGAACTGTCACTCTCTTAACTAACTAATTTTATGGAGCTGAGCCCTTCTTGAGAAGTTGCCAGTTGGGGAGCTACTCAAGAAGTTCCAAACATTTTATTGAACCTGAAGGTTCATTATGTTCACAAGAGCCCTCTGCTGGTCCCTGTCTTGAGCCATATCATTCATGGATCTCTAAGATTTAATTTAGTATCTTTCCTAGTAAAAGTAAAAAAGTAAAGCTATCCCTGTAACAGTCTGTGAAGGCCCATAGGCTTGTGAGACTTGAGGGTCCCACATTATCTCGACAATCGGCTCAAAGATGGCCATAAGGTTGTCAGCCTACGCGCAGGCCACGCTTTACTCCCCAGGAAAATTATTTAATTAATTCCTGGTACTCATTTCTGTTAGAGCCTGAGTCGACCCCAGGACCACAGTGCTGCTGGAAGGATTAGGTCAATTGAAAAAAATCCAGTGACCTCATGAGGACTTCAACCCGCAACCTTCCAGCTTGTAAAATAGTGCCTCCACCAACTATGGTACTGCATGCCCCCGTCTCTTTCCTAGAGGGACTAATAATTATTTTTAACCCAAAAGAAAGTGGACACACATATAATTGGAATTCACATGATGACTGCTTCAATAAATGACCGCATCACTACTTTAAGAGAGAGTCATTTTATGTAGATTATACATGCAGTGGAACCTGTGTTTAATGTTCCTTGAATTAATATTTTCCCTCATTGAATGTTCAGTATCAGTGGTTCCAAGTCAGTAATCTCAATGAAATAACCTCCATTTGGGTTTCTCTCAGTCTACTCTTCAAATATATTGCCCTTTGTTTATCACAGGTTTGATGTGATCCTGTAGTATGTTTTAAGTGGCTTACCCTGTTAGAAAAGTTTTCATTCCTGGATAAAGTAATTATTCCCACCATTATTGCTGCTCTCACCACCACCACCACCACCTGCCCAGCAGCAGCAGCAGCTTTGTTAAATTTGCTGTAGTAAATTTTTTTATGTATGAAAGTGTAAAGATAATTGTAACTGTGTGTATACTACCTAACCTATAAATAATTACCCCAAAAGAAACTTCTGTAAGTCTGTCTTTTTTTAGTGTTTGAAAGTGTGAGGATCATTCATAATAACCCCGTATTGTGATACTAACAAAGGAAGTAATCTTATTCTGTTTGTAGTGCAGGTACTTCTGCCTGTATTAAATACTTGTATTATTGAAACATATTCTCCTAGATTAATCGTTTGTGCAGAAATGCTTTGCCACTATGTTTGCTCCTCCAAACTGTTTGCACGCATTTATTGTGTAATCAGTGATGTGTCCCTCATCTTAAATATCTGCAGAGACAAGAAACCATATGCTTTAATTTTTTTCTCATGAATAAATATTTGCAGGTTGTGTTTGGTGAAGATGAGGAAGGGTGTGCACATCATGTAATGGGAATAGTTCATGATGCTGCCTCATATCTCCCAGACCTACTAGAACACATGGCAGAAAATTACCCATCACTCACTGTCAAGAACGGAGTGCTAGGGCGAAATTCTGACATTGAAACAACAACCATGAAGCAGTATAGGGACCAGGTAATCTCTTTTAATTGTGTGGATATTAGGAAGAATTCTGGCTGCAGTTGAGTGGTAGGTAAGCCCTTGTATGAAATAATGTACTCTCTGCCTTTGAGTAAATAAAAATGTAATTGCTTAGATCCCAAAGAAAATACAACGCTCCAATGGATGTTTAAAAAGCCGCTCTGGATATACAGACTAAAGTCACTTGTACATAGTTAGTAGTCCTTAGGAATAGCACTGGTATCACATGCAGTTTCAAACTGAGTGGATGAAAGTTGATCGACAGCATTACCCAGTTGCAGTTTTTGTGTTACCCTTTTACCCTGTATTTTGGAGACAATTACTGAGAAGTTGAACATGTTTTGCCTTGGCAGGGACAAATAGTTTGATGCATCACATTGTTTACCTTCTGTTGAACCTTATTTTGAAATATCAAGGAGGAAACAACATTGTTTCTTTACAGGTGTGCAAACATTATGCCAATGGAACTGTTCGATATGGACCTCTCCACCAGATTAGCTTAGTTGGAACAGTTCATGAGGAGGTCGGTGGCTTCTTTCCAGACTTATTGGCCAGACTGGAGGAGAATCCCTTTCTGAAGATGGTAAATTGTATACCTACATTTCTTTTTCATGTCTTCTGGAACAAAAGATTTTTGGAAGTTTTCAGAAACGGGAAAGAAAATACAAAGTTGCTACTATTCACCTATAAGCAATGTGTGTTTAAAAAGATTCTGATATTGATGACTGAGTGACTTATATGAAATTTTTAAGTTTTCATGGTAGTGGAGATCCATGTTGTGATCTTGTGGGTCGACACCATGTAATCTTGTAGGTTTCATGCCCCAGCCACTTTAACCTCGGGGAAAGAGGCCCTGGTACCATTGGATAGGATGTTGGATGGATCCCAGAGCTGGTCTGGACGATTTAGTCTAAATCATCCAGACCAGTTGTGGGGTCCACCCAACCTATCCAATGGGAACTGGAGGCTCTTTCCCTGAAAGGGGGGGGGGTAAAGCAGCTTTGGCGTGAAGCTGACCACTCACCCCAAGCTAGTGCCGAGGCCAAGAAACTGTGGATCTGTACATCCACTCCTCCCATATGCCTTCACTGAGTTTTAGAGGAACATACTGTCTCCACCTTCAAGGTACCTTTTACCCTGAAGGTTCCTTTGTAGACAACAGTGTGAATGAATAACAGTTTCAGTACATAAGTATTGCATATAGTGTTTGTAAAAATTGACATTCCTGTAATCAGATTGCTAGAGTATTTATATTCCAATCTCAGTCCACTTGTCCGCTCCTATGTGAATTCATTTTAGGTTTTGGAGCAGACTTGGTGCTTCAGAAGTCAGTGCTGTCATAGGTACAGTTACGAGGCATGACGAACTTAGAAGATGGGAAGAGGTTGGGAGTTGCTAAAGTAACCTGTATATTGCTGTTTGTAATGGTTTAATTGATTTCCTTCTTCACCAGATTTATTTTTGAGCAAGAGATGAGAAGGATATTAATTTTGAGTAATAAGTCAAGCTGTGTGTCATCTGTTGTGAAGTCATCACCGAAATACATGTATCTCTGAAGATGCATGTGTGTGGTGACATGTAACACAAAATTCCCACTTTCCTGCAAACGTTTTATGTTATTTTCTTATCCCAGACTATGCCATGGGGACCACTGTCAGTTGTGCAAATGGAAACTCCTCAGGAATCAAATGATGGGCCTATCTTATGGATTCGCCCTGGGGAGCAGCTAGTACCAACTGCAGAGATGGCAAAATCTCCTACAAAACGAAGAAGGTAACTGCTTTTATTTCCCCGTGTATATGGCACAGTGTGAAAGTTCTTTTGGGGAGGTTGTATCCATCTTGTCATTCATGTAGCCCTTTACATAGACTAAATCAGATTAAAGTTGCTTGGCAGCATTTGAGATGAGTATTTGTTATTGTATTATGCATGATTCAAGGGAGAAACTTATTGCTGTCTATAAGCATCCATCACACCATGAATGCATAAAGGAGGCATGGCAGTAAAACAGTTATAGCTGTGAAATCTCATGTCAGATTAAAACCTTCCTGTGGCCCATAGATAATATAAAATTTCTGAGTGGTGGAATTCAGAAACTTTTCCTCCCTAAAACAGTATCCCACAGCTTAATAGACTTGTCATTTCACACGTCTTAGTTTGGAAGCTCCCATATTTGTAAGTACTTAAATAATTTCAAATCAGAGCTGAAGAGTAGACTTACTTGGTTCTAAGCATGGTACTGAGCTTTGTATCTTAAAGTGGTATGTAAAGTTACTGTACCATTATATGACACTCGTATATTGGAGTCAGGGTGGTGACAGCAGGCCAGCCATGCTATTGTGTTTCTGTCATTCAGTGCAGTGAGCCTTCATGTAAGAAACAGCAGATGGATACGTAACCTGTAAATTAATACTTGCCACATGAATAGCATGAAAAGGTTTGGAGATAACTGTAAGAGGTCTTGGTCATGCCAGCCAATATCAAATGTAATACCATACACATATAATAGATTGATGCTTTGTTGTACTTGAGTAGAGATGACAGGAAGAATTTTAACTGGGAGGGGGGGGTTGACTATAAATCAGAAAAATAAGCAGAAATTGTGTAACCTACATTTCTGTTGCATAAATTTCTAACCCTGCTGCTTTTTAATGTTTTCATTTTATTCTCTGTAAATAGCATTGTTTATGTACCTATTCAGTGTAAAGTTTATTGAAGATAGCCTCAGAGTTTTGTGCCATTTCCATACAGTTGGTCGTCGACTTACGACCAACTTCTGTTCTGACTGACACGTTGTAAGTCGATCTGGTTGTATGTCGGCCATATANGGTCTTAAGTGTGACCGGTTGTAAGTCGACAAGGAAGTGTATTTGTAATTGTCAACTCACAAGCAATAGTTTGAACATAAGGTAGGAATGTGTCTGCTATTTACAAATTTCACATGCCTAACTCCACTCATTTATAGCTGTTACCATCAGACAGAAAACTAAAGACACTTCTCACATAATCTGCAGTATTGTTAGTTTACATCCTAAAAAAAGATGACCTTAACCGGGATTGCATATTTTGCAAAATTCTGTTACCATATGCTGTTTGTCTGTTGTATATATCCCATGTGGTCATGTCAGGAAATTGTCAAGTGGGTCGGAAGATTCATTGAAGTACAGTGGAATCATCATACAGCTTCCCACAAATCACCGAGCTGCTTAGGCATAGGAGCTGGACACTGTTGCTGTATAGTTAAGCCCCCAGAGATTTGAGTTGTGTTTGGAATTGACAAACATGTAATGCAACACATTACAAACTTACTCAGATTGCTGTAGGTAATGGAATGCTTTCTGTTATTCATGCATACTTGGTACCTCTGTAAGAATTTTACATCCATGAATTGAAGTTCTTTTTGGAAATGTAGTAAACTTGAAATCCTGATCTCATATGCAAGAAATCTGAGGGATTTGCAAGGAGGATGTTCAGGTATAGTATTTTGTTTTAACCTTGCTATTTCAGTATTTTCCCCATGTTAGTGATGAAATGAGTGTTAGGCTTGAGTAATCTTTTGATGGCAAGAGGGGAGTTTTATCATCTGCTATAAATTGGCTGTGTTGTATTTGTAATGTGCGTGTGTCTCTGTTACAAAGAGCTGAATCTGTCATGAAGAAAAGGAGATACATAGTAATATGATGTAGAATTTTTGTTTGTGTGAGTTAATTCCACACACATTTCCAGTAAGGGGTTGGACACGTCAGAAGTCCACGTGTGTAGTGTGTTGTTCAAATTGTTCCGTGGCAACGGCTCATTCCTGTACCACCCATTGTGTTCCAGTGTTCATTAGCAGACAAAATAGCTTCTTCAGAGTCATGCTCCAAAATTAGTTCTTTGTTCCGCAACCATTTCACCATCACGATAAGGAGGAAGTTATATTCTTGTAAGCTAGGGCTTCCACCATAGGTCGCTCTGCAGATCAGTATCTGAAATTTCTGATGGTGGCTTACTTCTCACCTTGATTCCCTTCTGAACTGCAAACATGTGAGCAAGTTGTGTATGCTTCTTATGATATTTCTGTAGTCCTTTTTCTGGTAATTTAGCTTTGTAATATTGTAAAGCAGTTGCCAAGTACAGCACACTACTAAAAAAAGAGCCAAACATTTTCATTCATGCATTAATAATTCAGCTGTTCAATACTTTAATTTTGGAACTAAGAATAAATATCAGGATTTCCCATAAGAATTTTAGATTGCACTGTGGAAGAAGAATATGAATTATAATGCACTCCAGCCATCTGTATCGCTGAATTCGGTCTATGGGCTTCCTGACAACATTTGCACACATTCCCAGTACTTGCCCATATGCCAGGGTATAGTCCCTAACTATAAACTGAGAACATGAAGAGCACTAAAACTAGATGTAGGCAGTTTCTTGTAGCTAGAACTATGAGCCTGCATGTTCAGAACCCTTCAGTCACAATTTGGTAGTTGTGGAAGACACCAGTTTTTAGTAACTGTAAGATGATTAGTAAAAGAAATATGATGTGTGGCCGTTCTGTACATTTCTGTTAGCATTTCTATACTGTTACAGTGTGCAAAATGGAGGTCCATCAACAGTAGATGAGCGGTACAAAGTACCTCCAGCATATCACATTTAGAGCTACTAGATGTTTGCTAGACATTCGTTATCTTGCCAGTTTTCAGTTTGCTGTAGAGCATCATTTGTTGACGGTGTTTTGTAATTGCTGTTTTTTTAGAATTGACAGAGCCACAGGTAGAATGGGCATCCCCCTCTGGTGTATCTGTCCTTGAAACCATTTACTGTGTTACCCGTATTCCAGAAGTGTTACTCCACAAATAGAAAGTTCCGTTTTATGATTTCATAGGGTAGAGTGAGAACCTTTAGGTCCAAACCCTGCAAGGAAAACACTTTTTTTGTGTGCATGTTTGTGTGTTACACGGTGATGGGTTGTTTCACTTCTGCATGAAGAAATTGTCAGCTCACAGATCTTTTGAAGTTCAACACATTAGATTTAATTCAGTTTCTTTAAAAACCAGTAGGATCTTTCCTTCATGAAATCTTGCTGTAATTGATGATAATGGGAGTTTTGTGATAGCTGCAACTAGTAAGACGTAATCAGGTTCATTTCCTGAACAGGAGTGATCCCAAACAAAGGCAGTGTTTTGACACACAGCAAAAAATAACGTTTGAGAGGACAGATGTAGTTTGGTGGCATTGAGAGTCTTGAAAGTTAGTTCATATAAATCAGAATTGTTTTGGCCTAAAGCACCAAAAATAAATAAGACAAAACTGAGCTACTTGAACATAAATTAGTAAACTCATATGGGGTCTGAAGGTGACCATTCACCTCCATCTAGTGCCAAGGTCTGGAATGTGGAGCTATACCTCCATTCGCCTGTATATCTTCATTCCATGATACCTAATTAACTGAGCACAAAGACAACTTTACTTTTACTTTACATATTGTTCATGTTGTTGTAACCCCGTGAGAAAAGAAAGTTTGAATGGTCTGATCATTACTTTGGTAAATACTTTTTTGCCATCCAGTTTGCATATTGCTACTTTTCATTTTTTCTGTGTTTGATCTAAATACACCTTTATAGATTTTCCTTTCTCCTGTCATTAAGTAAAGTGCTCAGACATAGGTGGTGTGTAGGATGTGACGTATCAGTTCTCACCGTCTTTATTAAAATCATCACAACACAACTATATCGAGGTCAGTGCCTAGTTTTGGCTCTGCTACATGTTTCGGCTATTAATAGCCATCATCAGGCAAATACATGGCTAACATATATACACCACTGAACTGCAGTATTAGTAAAATTGGATACAATAATATTAATTATATAAAATACTTGATGTAAATACAATAAATTATATTATATAAAACAAAAGTTATAGTATAAAATAAAAATAAAATTCTTCGATTGATGGTTTACATCATCGAGTCAGTCGTTGGTTTTTGTAATTTTGTTGCGTTCCCAAGGACAAATTGGAGTATTCTATATTTTGTGTGTATATAAAAAAGCTGTTATTATAGGCTTGTGATGTAGATGTAGTAATATTAATGTCAATTATTTAGTCGGTGCCTCATCTTACAAAGTATTGTCCATTCTGTAGGAAGTGTAAACAACGATTGTAGCTGGGGCTACACAATATTCATGATAAACCTCTGTTCACTGTAGCAGTAAGGAAATCTGGAAAGAGTTTTGGTGGGTTATCTTAGATCTTATTGTCATCCTTTCATCCACAAATCATATGTTTTGCATCGAAGGTCATGGTGCTGATGAGATAACTGGTATCCCTTGTTGTGTGCAATCCCACTTCAGGATTTTTCTGTAATGCAGTTTTGTAATCAATAATATTGTTATTTGTATGCACGATCACCTTACATGCTGCAACATGTATGCACATAGCCACTTCGTTGCAGTCATCTCAGTCTCTCTGCAGTTGTTGACCATGTAGCATCTCCGGTAACATTTTGTCTTTTTAAATTTGTGTAACCCATAAACTTTAAGTGACCATCATGAGTGGATGTAGAAGAAGTGACAGAATTTCTAGCGTCAGCAAGGAAGAAAAGAAATTTTTTACCCTTGAGGGAAAATTGGATATGATTAAGAGGTAATGAACATAATGAATGGACATTGGACAAGGCCATAGTCATGGGAATCTTTGAATCAACTATAAGGATCATAAGGAAAGAAGCTGAGAAAATGAAAGAAAACTGTAAAAGTTCAGTGAGAATGATGGCTGTTAAGATCACATCAATTAAGGTGCCAATTATATAAAAATTGGGAAGGATGGCAACTCATTGGATTGAGCATCAACATCAATATGCCATTCCTTTGTCCACCATGTTCGTTCAGGCTAAAGTGAAATGTTTATTGGAGGATCTGAATGTTATTGAGCCAGATCTTAAAGGGCAACCCTTTGCTGCCAGTGCTGGGTGGTTTTAATGTTTTAAAGGGTGCCGTGGATTCTACAACTTTAACCTCACATTTGAAGCTGCAACAGCTCATTTCATTGCTGCCGAAAAATTTCCAGTGCTCCTGCAAGCAACAATTGAAAAGCATGGATGTTTTCCCCAGCCAGTATTCAGTCCGGATGAGACGGCATTGTTCTGAAAGTGGATGCTGGGTACAGTTCTCTCAGTGCAAGCGAATGTACCAGGATTTAAAGCTTCCAAGGATCATTGTACACTACTGTTAGGTGGAAACACATCTGGAGATCATAAAATCAAACCTCTGATGGTATATCATCCAGAAAACTCTTGAGCACATATGGATTATTCTGAGGAGTTTTGCCTGGTGTGTGGCTATCTGAAGAGAAAGCTTGGATTACAGCAGGCTTATTTTAATCTTATTTTGCCATGGACTTCTTCATGAATTGAACGTTGAATTGTGAGAAAGTGAACATACCCTTCTGCTTATGATAATGCTTCTGGTCAGTCCTCGCATATTTATGATATTGACGACAACATGACTGTATTGTTCTTCCTCTTGGACACGCCATCCCTTATTCAACCAATGGATCAGGGTAATATTACCATTTTAAGAGATGCCTTTGGAAGACATACATCAAGCTGGTTAAGGACACAACTGATGGTGAAGACCAGCTTTCTGTGAAAAATCTCTGGAGCAATTTTTAACCTTGAAAAGTTGATTGAAAACATTGGAGATGTATGGGCAGAAATGTTGCAATCCTGCATGAATGGAATTTGGAGAAAATTTTGCCTGATGTACTCACTGATTTCCATGGCTTTGATCCTGAGGAGGAGATTGGAAATTTGAGGCATCCCATTGTTGACATTGCCAGGACTATTGGATTTGAGGATGTAAGGGAGGCAACTGTGGACAGATTGTTTCACTCCCACATGGAGTAGACCTCAGCAATGAATATCTGCTAAAGCTGGAGAAAGAACTAAATGCTGAAGATGAATCCTCTGATGTGAAGCCTGTTAAACAAATTTCACCAGAGCAGCTGACTGCATTTTTAATCACATCAACACTGCCATTGGCATCATAGATGATAACGGTGCCATTAGGGAGAGGAGTTTGAAAGTTATCAGTGTGATTACAAGTGCTGTTTCTTATTATGAAGAACTCTATAGTGAAAGGCAAAATACTGCACTTAGCTGTCTCTCCATCACTTCTCCAGTAGGGGTGAAATCTGTCAGTCCACTTTCTCTGCAAGAGATCTGGTCCAGCCTCTTTGTTCTGCAGACTCACCAGCATCCTGTTAGTGATCTGATAAAATTATGTGCATTTATCATGAAGTGAGTAATGTTAAATGAATATAGAAAATACTTTTGAATCCCATTTCTCTATTTTAGAATGTATCTCTGTTGTAACTATGTACAAATTGATCAACTTTATGCAACTTCACTTCACCTGGCAATAATTGGTAACCCATAATAATCACATATGAGGGATACTTCTGTTTGTTCCTGAGAGAGAGGAAGTAACAGGAGGTTGGAGAAAACGCAGAATAGGAACCTTACACTTTATACTCGTCTAAGTATAATGTAATCCCCTTCATCAAATTTTATATTTTTGGAACAAGCTTGTATCAAAAATACAGTTTTACAGGTATGCATTTCAGCAAAGGATCTTGAAGGAATAGGGTCCAAGAATGCAAATAAGGTTCTTGGTAAAACATTAATAACACTTCCATAAAAGGTATCAAATTTATTTACTAGCTGAGCAACTGTTAGGATCTCAAAAAGGATTCTGCTCTGTGGAATTATTCACACCATCCTGAATTTGAGAGATGCATGCTTTTTTTGGCAGTATGTTCAGTTGTATTTAAATTCAAATATGCAAATAAATTGAAAGATAATAATACTGTGTGCAAACTACATGTGGAAATTGAAGATGTTGCAGCCTCAAATTCTTGGTCAAAATTGGTAAAAGTAATTTAATATGAAAACAGAAATTTAATGAACACAGTGTTTATGTTGTCATATATTTCCTTTAATTTTTTCATTGCCCCATGGCAGCACCATACTTAATTTTGATTGTGGTTCTATCAGGTGCCGTAGTGTATGATTTAACATTGTTAATGTTTCTCTGCTTTGTTTCATGCTGCCACCAGCTGAGTTCATACTTCATTGTAATTGCAATTCTTTCTGCTAGGTGCCTGGGTATGTGAATTTAATATTGTTCCTGTTACTCTGTTTTATTATTTGCATTGTGCGCATCACTCTTAAGTGTGTCACTACACACTTTGAATGCTGTGTGCAAATGTTCAAAATTATTTTGCCACTGAATGTGTTGATACCTTTTTTTTTTCATTAAACTTATCTAAAATCAGCTTTGAAGGAGCCAATTTCAGTTAGATTGAAATTTTCATGACTTTGCATTTCAAAAATAAATTAAGTAACCTATATTTATGTATAGGGATGGGCAAGGAGTGGAAGTTATTTTTAAATCATTGAGAATAAATGAATAAATGATTGTGAGAATAGTTTTTGTGTTACACTTGAGGAAGACCATAGAGGTGTATTAATTAATGTCTGATGGCTGGATGCCATTGCTTTCATCATCACATCTTCTATTTTTACATGTTGACACTTTTAGAAACTGTATCCTTGGCGATTGAAATCAAAAATATTTTGGAGTTTTGGAAGAAATAACTGTGAACAGCTGCTCTAAAATCTGACAAATGCAGTTACTTTACACACGTTACATTTGGGAACAACAGATTGATGGTACAGGAGAGTGTAGTTTCCTTATGGCTTACAACTGTGCTGTCAACTGTCCATAGGTATAAACATGACTGTCTTCTGATTTGTTTGTCCCCCCCCCCTAACACTTTTGAGACAGGTTTACCTGACCCTGTTTGCTGTCTTGTGAACTGTTAGAGAGCTTGTTGTCATTATGTAAACTGGCTGTGAGGATATGGCATGGATTGGTGACATAGTGTCCATGTTTGAGAGAGTATAGTAACACCAAACATTGAACTGCAGATTATTACAGACTGTGAAACTGGTATTTCCTATTAACCTTTAAATGACTGGCATTTGAGCATTTAAATGCCATAGTGAGAACAGCCATACATTTTTATGGGCATTTAAGTTTTAGTGCATGCTCTATGAAAAATTTCAATATTATCTAAAGTAAGAATGATAAAATTATGGAATAAATGCCATTTTTATGCAAATAAAACAGATTGCACAGTTTCTATAGTGTTGTTGGTGTCTTAGTTGGGTAAGTATGTACTAAAAGCCCAAAAGTTTTTACATTTTGAGTTACCTATTACCATTGGAGACCTCAGATTTGCATAAGGAATTGCTCTTGCAGAAGATTTACAGTGGAAACCAGTTTTTGTCCACACATAAATGTACCTCACATTTCTGACAGTTTACTCTGGCTTTTGTCTTACCTCTCGAGGTGAACTTCTGTGGCACTGCAGCTCAGTCCCACAGAAGTTTATTTATTTTCTTGGTCAGGTCATCAAATAAGGCAGGAGAAGAGAAGAAATTGTCTGCATGCAGTTTGTGACCTCGTCCTTCTACTTCCCTAGTAAGTTTTGTCACAGTAGCATATGTAGCTGTCAAGCCATATGTGTTTTGTTCTTCCCATTGTACAATTTCATCTCATGTGTAGCCAATGGGGTCACAAATTTTCTATATTTTTATGCTGAAATGTTTGAGCTGTTTGGACTGTTCTGTTTGAAAATGACTCTTCCTTTGAAGAGAACAATAACTGTGTCTGTTGCCAGATGTTCAGAAGGGTTGTAAAAAGTTTATAAAATACTTTCTTCGTAATTTCAGATACATCTCGAATTTTCCATAGTGTTGTAATTTTTGTCTTTCCTCTGTCTGAGTAGTAAGAAACAAAGGACGTGTTGGTATTTCATTATATCAAGTTGCCATATAAAGGCAGTAAAACTTATCCGGTTTTGCTCAGTAGTCTGTTAGTCTCATGTGCAGTGTCTCATTAATATTGTTATAGCCAGAGAGAGAATTGTTTTGTATGCAGTCACGTCAGATAAAGGAGATGGTCCATCATTAACTTTGTCTTAAGTAATGGTGATAGCATCATCTTCCAGTACCAGCAATGTGTCTACTTCTCCTAAAAACAACAGAAAATTGCCAAGTAAATGGAGCTGTCATTTATGTATGGCACATCATTATTGTTCTCACCTCTGGGACCTCATGTATGGTCATGTACTTTGCACTTCCCAGGGTGAGGTGGCTGTGTCCACTTTGAACTTGCTTGCTGTTGTAGTGTCTGATGATCTTGTTTGTTCAGCTACTTCAGAGGTGTCAGGTAGATTGGGGATGTCTGGCGTCTCTGTAGTGGCATTTACATGAGCACGCTGTGAAGGTGCTGGATCCTGTTGCAACAATGTCTGATCTGGCCCAGGTTATTCATATTCGTATTTAATCATCCACAGTTTCAGTGTTGCCATTTTCAGTTTCCTCACTGTCACTGTTCAGTGTAACTAAAGGTATGTGATCAGGCTTTACAAACTAACTTTCTTTTCTGGAGGCTCTCTTAACCTGGTAGAATTACTGACAGAAAATTTTTCATTTCCATCTACTGTTGATACCATAAATATGTGTGTGTGTGTGTGTGTGTGTGCGTGCGTGCGTGCGCACAAGCTGAGTGCTTTCTGAGACCAAGAAGGAACGTTCTTGTTCTTACCTGTATAAATTACATTCACATATTTAAATGCTCATGTACTGATGAAAGTATGTTGGCACAGTGGAGATGGCAAATGCAGTGTAATGAAGAATATTGCATAATCAAGAAATCCTTAATTTGTGGAGTGCAGGCATGATTGGCCTGACACATAGCTTGAACATGAGAAACAACAAGATAAATATACAAAATCTTGATTTGGAAAGAAGGGAAGACCAAGAAGATGCTTATACAGGACTGTATTGCAGTTTGAGTTGATGCATTTAAAAAAAATACACAAATATAAAATGTACTAGCTAGCATAAATAGTAGAATGTGTAGAATAGTTATCATAATATGTACATCATTTCAGTGTTATACACAATTTTCAAAACACACTTGTCAGTAACATGGGAGGGAAAAGAAATTATGTCAGATCATCTCTGAAAGAAAGTGGCACCAAATATATTTTCTACCTTTGGATTTCTAGTATTGTTTATGTCTTGATATTTGTAATTCTTTGAACAGTTTTGTATGTCCACCTAGATAATATATCAAATTTGAAGTTTGCACATGGTGGATATTAAGATTACAAGGGACTTCGGGAATGTGATGCTGTGTAGTTTGATAGGTAACTGGTACCTGTCTGTGAAACTACATGATATCACATCCCAAAAGATTGTCCTCATAGGAAATGTATTCCTTCTTTGAAATTAACTTCACCAGTTAACCATATTTAAGTCTGCAGAAAAGGTTCTGTTACATAAATGAGATTTCTTTGCTATCTGTGGAACTTTTTTGGGGTTCTGTTGTAATTTGAATGGACAAGTATTGAAAATGGGATGTTTGTGTTGCAAGTTAGATGAATTGATGTAGAGCTTTCATCATTACATCCATTGTCTCTTTCAGTTCCATCTGAAATTCTTGTTTGATGATAATAGTTAACTTAATTATTATATTTGAATGTGAGTACTATTTCACATGTTTTGCTTGATGTCTTTATTGTATTTATTCCTCAGTATTCCATATAATTTTTAAACACAGGAAGGAGATGGCTACTCAGAAATGAAACTTTGAAGAGTCCTACATGAGGTCATATCTGATCAAACTCAAATAATTACATTATTACTGTAGTTGTATTGGTAAATCAGTGTAATGTGATATATATCTGCAAGAAGGCTTTAAGGCAGGATGTCTCATAGTTCCTGAGCCAAAATCATGAAGAAATAAGTAACTTACCAAAACAGACCAGAATCCCAAATGAGGTCTGGGGTTTAAGGTCGGGGGGTTAGGATATTTATTTATAAGGGCATAATTTATGGCATTCATTAGAGGCTCTTTGACAAAACAAGAAGTTTGACCTACAAAACTTTTCATAAATGGAAAGTTCTGAAGTTTTTGTTTGACCTATATTTATCACAGATTTTGGTGAAGGAGGAGGCCTTCTGGAGAACTTGTAAAGGCATTTCATTCCATTAAACTTGAAATCCCATGGAGAAAGTCTCTTTCCTTTTGAGTTGTGGGAACTGCCCACATTCAAGCAATGACGCTTGCGTTTTCACACTTGCTTGAATGTGGGCAGTTCCCACAGAGTTAATTGATGGGGTCATTTGTGTTATTTAGGCACAGACTTCATGTGTTTCCATTTTTTGTCAGTTTAATTTATGTTGCAATTCAATTAATCTAGAAGTAACATCATAGTTTGATAATGCTGATTTATTTCCCAGTAATAAAATGATGTAATTTATTGGAAGGGACAGCCTGCTGTTCTACCTGTACTTATTTTATTCCCTACATTGATATGTATATTATTCACAGAATATTATTATTTTTTCTTTGTGGGAAGTTGTTACTACTGCATTACACACCTGTTGGGATGGTGTAATGATCACCTACTGTGGACTTCTATTTGAGGAGTGCTTGGTTTGAATCTTGGCCAGGACACCAGCTGTCTTATACAAGGTTTTTCATGGTTTTCAACAGTCTGACCATCTATTTATTGGGATAATTCCTCGATTAGACCAGAACTACTTCCAAACCATATACATTCATGAATTAGCCTACTATGCAGTGTGGTAATCTAGATACTAACACTGTCATACAATAGTACTGTCTTATTTCAATACAAATTCTAAATTAAATATGTCATATTTTATCTCAGGTTTGCACCATCACCATGTTTGTAACTGTTGACATATGAACAGTTTTTCAGTTTGTAATTTTATGTGTAGTATGTCTTAATACAAAATTTACAACTACATTATTTCATTCATAGTCACTGTAAAACTGAAATTTAATACAGTTGTTTAGTTTCCATGTTGTTTTACATTTTTTAATTGTTACCAACATTTACATACTTCTCAAAGATATGTTTCAGTATATAGGAGGGGGGACCCAAAAATAACCGGAAACGACCTGTTGCACGCGCATGCTTTGTAGTTATGAGTTGTGCTGCAAGGTGGTGTTAGCTGGGGGTCTCCCGCGACTGTTAGTGAGCTGGCGTCAGTCTGAGTTAAGTGGTTTGTCTGTGGTGCTCTGTTGTGTGCGTTCCTGTTTCAACCCTTTCGCGATTAGTGAGATCGCTGACCAGAAGGAACAAAGAGTGTGCGTGAAATTGATGAAGATTGTCGAAAGACCATTGACCAACTTTCTGAGGAAACGAACATCTCATGGAGCACGGTCCAGCGAATTTTAACCGAAGGTTTGCACATGAGACGGGTGTCTGCAAAATTTGTTCCTCGCTTGCTTGGAGATGACCAAAGAGAAAACCGCGTGAATGTTTGCCGCGACTTGAAGGGTGAAGTGCAGTTTTCCCTAACAGCAAAATTTCACGCACACTCTTTGTTCCTTCTGGTCGGCCATCTCACTAATCGCCAAATGGTTGAAACAGGAACGCACACAACAGAGCACCACAGACAAACCACTTAACTCAGACTGACGCCAGCTCACTAACAGTCGCGATAGACCCCCAGCTAACACCACCTAGCAGCACAACTCGTAACTACAAAGCATGCGCGCGCAACAGGTCGTTTCCGGTTATTTTTGGGTCCCCCTTCGTAGGCCTTATTTTCATGACATTCGTTGAGTGGCACTGTTATACATACAGATATTTGTTTTTCAGTATTGTAATTTGTTTATAACTGAATGTGTATGCAGATTAGTAACCATTG
>NW_019741300.1:130039-159243 GCF_002891405.2 Cryptotermes secundus | reverse complement strand
CCCCCCCCCCCCCCATTGCTGTAAAGATATGTAAATGTATGCAGAGGGATTCATTTCTGTGGAGTCTAGTGAGGCATTGAGTAATATTTTTATCTTATTTATGTTATGTTTCAGGACTGGTATTAATGAGTTGCGTAATCTGCAGTATCTTCCAAGACTCTCAGAAGCTCGCGAATATATGTTTGAGGACCGGACTAAGGCACATGCTGATCATGTTGGACATGGCTTGGATAGAATGACCACAGCTGCTGTTGGTGAGTATGAAACTTATGTGGAATGATTATAATCTGTTCCACTTCCAGTAGAAAACATGCTTTTGTTATAGTCTTGTATGTTTGTAATGTGCAATTGTAGTAACATGCATACAATGTACCTAGATTTATCCATACCTTTTATATTTTAATTATATAGAGAAATGAGTAAAGATAATATTTATAATTGCATACATTCATATTCTTGAGGTATACATTTCTGAGATGAATATGAATAGTGAAATTTATAGGATCATGAACTCTCACATATGTATGTACCATGTAGGGAACAGGAACAACAATAACAACAACAGTTCAGTTCAGCATCAGTTGCTGTAAACAGATTTGATATGATGATCTCCGTAGAATATGTAAGAAAATAATTGAAATGGGGCAAGAGATTGTTTCCCCCCATTTCCTTGATCTTGTATTGAATTCATATACTGCCTTATAATGTGAAAGCAGGCAGAAATACATCATTGACAGATTTGCAGCTCAGATCAGAAAAGTAATCCAAAAATACCACAAAGCAAAACTGTCACCGATAAAGGGACGGTCATCATCTCTAGACCAACCACTCTGACTCAGTGAAAGTAATTTCCTGGCCATCATCTCTAGTCCAACCTATTCAACTCAGTGAAAGACATATCCTATCACTAGTTTCACCCACAGAGAATAAAAAGAATGCAGCGAGATATTACTATGTCTTTTCAATCACAGCTGTAGCCGAGAAGAATAGAAGAAAGAGCAGGTATATGTGTGCCAAGTACAACATGGAGCTGCGTGTACAACCTTGCATTGAAAAATGTTACACGGTATTGAAAATTCTAGGTAGATGGCATTGGGGGCTCCACATTGGCTCAAGATGAAGTGATACACCTAGCAAGGAACTAAATATGACGTTCTTTTATCAAAGTAACATCTCAAGATAAATAAATGATTATTATAGTGAATTCTAGTTTGTAGCGTATTGTAAATGTAATGAATTCATACAGTATTGTCCTTTGTATGGCAAACTTTAATATATCTAAATCAACCCAAACCACCATCATAGTAAGTAAGGTTAAGTATGCTTGTATTATTTAAAATGAGTACTTGATTTCCCTTTAATTTTGTAAATGGACTCAGCAGTGAAAGCATTACTCTGTACTGGTAAGCAATTTACCACAGGTGTAATTGTGGTTAATATGTCTTGGAAATGCAGTTTCGTTGAAAATATTTCACAAAGAAGGTCTCCTGATTTTTTTCATGTTTGAAAATTGGCAGATGTGGAGTCTCCAGTCTGTATACATTATGATTGCAGAATTTGACACTTGTAATATATGTATATTAAAGGATTGGTTGTAGGTGTTTTTGTAAGTTCTTGCACTTTCAAGATTACACAAAAGAATGCACTGTATTTTACAAGGAACGTGCTGAATCATCTATAATATAATGAGGCTCTTATCTGTTTTTTCTGTATCCTGGCCTAGTGCCTTAAAATGTTCCACTGTATTTAGATTTTCTCTGCAAAATGTGGCATTGGAAAGTAGCATATTTTCTTGTGTCCCAGTGATGCACATTGGAGAATTAGCTAACTTAATAATATTTCAATAATTTGCACAGAATATGAAAGCAGCATTCCTTTCTCATACTGGTTATAGTAATTAACTAACTAAATGGAGTAACACATTTCTTCAGAAAGTAATAGTTGCTCAGCCTGTCAAGAAGTGTCCAGCTTTTTATGGAACCTAAAGGTTGGGCCTCGCCATAGCTCAAGCAGTTAGCTGCTGGCTTCCCACAGCGTCGGCCCGGGTCTGGTTAAGTGGGATTTGTGGTGGACAGAGTGGCGCTAGGGCGGGTTTTCTCCCAATACTTCGGTTTCTCCTGCCAATCTTCATTCCACCAAATTCTCCATCGTCATAATCACCCGGGCAGGTACAATAGGCCAATCAGTGGCCACCGTGCCGAGTGGACCCAATTGGGCTCCACCACCCAATGAGCGAATTAAAAAAAAAAACGTAAAGGTTGATTACCATGATCGCAAGAGCCTGCTGCCAGTCCATGTCCTGACCCAAATGAATCCAGTCTACATCCTCATATCCCTTTTTTTAATATTTTAATGTTTTTCCACATATACCTAGTTCTTGAGACTGTTCTCTTCCCTTTACGTTCACTACCAAAACTTTGAATGCGTTTCTCCTCTCTTCCATGCTTTTCACATGAATGATAGCAAGCATTTCCCAAATTTAATCTGCTCTCAACTTCATCAGTGCACTTTTTTATTATAGTCATACTGGCCCCAGTGCAGAGTTATTTGTTTTAACATGAAATAATGTAAAAGAGTTTCATTTTGGGGGGAAAACTGTAGAAACTGTGCTCAAATCATGGATTTATATTTTTTTTTAAGAAATTGAATTGGCACATTTAATATCTTTCATATGTATGTCTAAAGAATTGTGTACTTTTTATGTGATGCATTTGTTTTAGGTATTTTGAAAGCTGTGCATGGTACTCAATCCTATGATCACAATCGTGTCACAAAAGATGTGGTAGCATTTTATGCTGGAGACTTTCCAGATCTTGTTGAGAAGCTCCAGTTAGATCTTCATGAACCACCAATATCACAGGTAAATATTTATAGCATCATCTATTCTGTGGTACATTAGTTTTTGTATTTCAGGTGAAAATATACTCACATGATGTGCCCATAGTCTGTAATTGAGAAATAAATCATTTGTGCATTGAATACTCAGCCCTGTGAGCAAGCTCATAAAGCATTTTGACAGTTGAGTCTTCTTACTCATGAAGTTTGTAGAGCTGCAAGTTTTTTCTCCAGTTATACTGAAATTAACATGTACTTGCAGTGTGCAGTGTCCAAAGTGTAGCACTAATTTCAGAATAATTCTCTTTTTTTGATACAAGTTTCTGTGGTAGAAGTGGAAGGGGTTTTCCAGATGATAACTTATTACCAACATTAATGTAACTTTTTGTGAAATTGTATTGATCTGATCAACTGTAGGTGCTGTAGGACTAGCATACCACTCCAGCACACATGAACATGATACTGTTAGCCTTTATGGTCATATGCTTGGGGTTCAATTATTATTTGTCTGTATTTTCTGATTAGTAATATGATCTACAGGCATAAACATCTCAGCACTTGTCCTTCTCTATAGTCGGAATACACCGAAACATGCACAGAGATCTGAAAATTTTCCTTCTTCTAAGTAGTCCTTCACTATAGTCGGAATACACAAAAACATGCACGGAGATCTGAAAATTTTTCTCCTTGTAAGTAAATTAAGTTGATCTTATCTTGGAGTGAGGATAGCTCAGCCAGTATAGCAGTGGTCTATGGGCTGGACGGCCCAGGTTTGATTCCCAACAGTACAAGATTTTTCTCTTCTCCACAGCGTCAGTACCAAATATGGGTCCCACCCATTCTCCTATCCAAAGGGTAATGGGAGGGTAAAGCAGTAGGGGCATGAAGCTGACTGCTCACCTCCATCTGGTGTCACAGTCAAGAAAGGTGGAGCTATATGTTCTTTGCCCAGTATGTTTTCATGGCATAGTGTTTAACTAACTATGCACAGGGACAACTTTACCTTTTTCCTATGTTGTCTTTTTCAGGGTGCAACTTTACGGAAGAAAACTGTACAGCAAAATATAAATGAAAATACACATTAATTGTAGAGGCAAGAACTAAGACTGCCACCCTTCATTTTCTTTGGTCTCTTTAAAAGCCACAAAATGGAAGTTTATTACTCGTTTTATTATCATGCTTTATGTTGTCTTAGTAGGTGCATATGTAAGGTGGAAGTTTATTACTCTCTTACACAAAATGGAAGTTTATTGCTCTCGTATTACCATGCTCTGAGTTGTTTTGCTAGCCTTGTATATAAGGTTGAGTCAGTTCTAAGAGATAGAGAGTCTTTCAGTGAAATTTATGTAGTGCAAGTGTATTCTGATTTATAGATTTATGTTGTTGTAGTGTGTGCAGTGGTTGGAAGATGCAAAATTAAATCAATTACGTAGGGAGGGAATCCGGTATGCACGTATCCAGCTCTGTGATAATGATATTTACTTCTTGCCTCGCAACATTATACATCAGTTCCGCACTGTTTCTGCAGTAACCAGTATTGGTAAGTCATGTTTGTTTTCTTGCATTATGCTTATAGCAGTAGATTTAATAATACACTCATTGGGTTTATTTAAATTTGGGGCCTTGAATATCCATTATCCTACCCATTGAGTTAAGAACCATACAGATGAAGGGAAATAAAATTTTAAATTTTCAGTGATTTTTCCTTTTCTGTCATATGACTATAAAAGTATGTGGTATATAATTGTGTTGTTAACAAAATTCCGTTTAATTGTAAATTTAGTGAATTGAAAGCTTTCGTTATTTCTAAATTACAGAATAAATATTTTGAACATCACATGTATTGTAAGTTTTGAGGTTTTCACGGCGATGACAATGAAGAGAGTCGTCTTCTGGGTTTAGGCACCGTGTATTCTTCGTTTTTTTCCCCCTCTCTTCATCACATGTATTGTTTTATTCTGTAGCAGGTTACTTTGGTATTGAGTATATAAGATACCTATGCATGCAGTTAAATGCTGTATTTGATGAGCACTGCTATGAGGAGTCTCCTCTACACGTCTCGGTATGTGCCCTTCCACATAACTGTTTCATGCACTGTTGTGTCTTCAGAGGTCTACCACAGAAGGGTGAACATTACTGGTATCCTTGATGTGACAATCAGTGGCATGAAACGTGTGGGTTCAGAAATCAACATTAAGAACACCTTTCCATGTACAGCTTTACCTGTGCTGCAACATTACCACGGGCTTCTTATTTTTGGAATGTGTAATGGTCCAGTTTGAGCACACACTTACAAGGCAACTATGACACTGAAAGAGTAGCACTTGGCTGTATCTGCAGTTCACTGGAAATGAATGCCTGGTGTTACATGCTACTGAAGTGGTCAACTCACTGTCACTGTAAAGATGACAGCTGTATATCTTGTTGAATAGGGAAGGTGATAGTGATAAAAGACAAGTAGTCATTCACATTGTCCACTCAGAGCCCCCAATTTCCATCAGAAGTGTCCATATCATATATTGAGTTTATGGCCACAGTTCTAATCCTGCTGTTGCTGGAACACCATCCGATGGCTGCAGTTCATTACTGAACCATTTCCAGATCCACGTTAAATAAACTGTTTCCATTGTTTTGGGCCATAGTACTCGCCCTGCAGGTTCTGTGCTTATATCATAGACACTGCTATATATACACACACTGTATTTTTCTCAAAATATAATTTTGTTATAATGGCACAGATAGAAAATATGTTTCCTGGGAGCTACTTTTGGAGAGTGACTAATGAAGCAGTCTTATGTGATAGTGTGAGTGAGCTCGAAGGAAACATATAGCAGCATGTGAAAACAGCACTGTGGGCAGAAGCAGAGATAATATTTGGTCAAGAGCATAGCACTCAGGTTAAGTTTGGTAGTATCCGTCATTTCATTGTAGGTCTTGTGGATTGAGAATACAAGAGGGGCCCCATATGAACAAAGATTCAACACCACTTACTATTTTATTCCAGTGGTTGATGTCAGAGATGACATTATTAGTAGGCACACCTGATAATGATGGACACAAAACTTCATGACATGACTGAACAGGAGATGTATGTCTTGCAGCTGTAATAATGTCAGGGACACGCTGAAATATTACAGGCTCATTCATGAACAGTTCTGTACACCATTTTACAAGAACATGACATGCAACTGATTTCTTCATATACAAGAAACTTATGATTATTGTTTTTTTTTAATATAGTTTTTGTCATGGAAGTGATAAACACCATTCTCTGTACATGTTGGATAACAGGAGTTTACTATATTCACGTTTCTACTTTTGCAGCAGTATGAAGCAACAAGAGAAGCCTGACAAGACAGTGTTTGAAAAATTAGATCACTGATAAGTTCAATGATGCTGTCACTGACAGTACATCAGAACTATGGATAGAGTTAAGAATAATACTGGGAGAAAAATCTCTCTCTTTATGCAGTAGTTTTCCATATGTCCAACATTAAGAATTTGACGATTAAAATTGTTTTTGTTGCTATAATGAAGTTCTCATTACAAGCCATACTCATTCTATCACATTTTCACTGTATGCAACATTTTATTTAAAAAAAAAATTGTAGAGGTTTCACTTTTCTCAAGAAGTTAGGTGGTTGGTTGATTCTTGCATTATTTAATGCCAGTTTTAGAGCTGTGTGGGATTTATAATGTTGAGAGGTAGGTATATATACAGGTCATTCGGCCAACTCCAGTTGCTGCTTGCGACCTATATATGTGCCATTCGGACGTTAAAGGTTAATCTGCACAATTTACAAATCGCTATAGCACATTGTAAGGCTCAATCTGTTATGTTCTTCACTGGTCCTTGCTGGGTAGCAGCTGTCAGCAGTGGCTATTCCTCAGCTTCCGTGCTTGTGCCTATACCTCCTGGCAACCATCTCACAACTCTCAACTGCAGCCGACTGACTCTCCCATTGGTCATCATTACATTGTGGCATATTAGGGCAAGAACTGAAGCCAGCAGAGACAGCTATTGCTAGGGAATGGCTCTGCAGATATGCCCAGTGCTTGGCAACAGATTTGTAACACATCTGTGGAGTAACTGGGAAGTGGGGTTCTTTGTGCAGTCTGTGCAGTAGTTACATGATGTAACAGTATAAGAATTGTTGGGAGAGGTGTTTTCTGTGAGGTCTGTGCTGAGGTGTTCTAAGCAGGATAAGTCTAGAATTTAGTTAGTTGCAAGACAGTTGCTGGCCGGTAAGGACCTGAACGTGGAACCTGAGGAAGCTGTGAAAACAAATGGAGACACAGCAGACTGAGTAGACTTAGTACGTGCTGTAGCAAACTGTGGAGTGGATGAATTAATGATAGTGCCATAGTTACTTGCGGCTACAGTCTGTAAGTGTTCAGTAAATCTGGTTACCATCCCAAACCCTGTCTATAGTCACTCATACATGTGACAGTGTAGTCTCAGAATGGGCCACATAGAGAAAGCTACTTTTAAGAATTTTTCCATAGTTATATGACATGTTAAGTGGCTGTTGCTTGGCAGTGGCTCAGTTTTGGTGTGTGGGAACATATTTAGTGGTTGCTGTGGAAACATGTTTACCATCTGTTGCCTGGCAATAGGCATCTATCCTGGGCCTGCTGTTCTGGCTCTCAGCCGTCATGTCACAGTGTGTAATTTCAGAAAGTTGCATGTGTTCCAGCCAGGGTGTTTAGAAGAACCCATGCCATAGTGTATGTACATAGGTATATAATTGAAATTTAAAGTGCTTCATGTGTTATGTCTGTCACCCTAGTTCAATACAAGTAGATATGTTAATTCACATGAAGAAAATTACAGGCATACCACACAAACTAATAATACTAACAGAACCGTATTCTCTCTGTTTTTATGATGACACATGTGCAGAAGTACAGGTTTGGGACTTTGGCCATGCAGTGAAGTTTCTCTGGCCTCATGCATACAAAGCTAAGAAATTCTATGGTGTATAATATACAGTGCATACAGCTGGTTCCAAGCAGAACAGTAATGCTTGTATTGATTGGAGACAAGAAAACTTTTCTGTGTGTCTGTGTGTGTAAAAATGACAGCCATAAAATAGATATCTGTTGGACATTCACTTGCATGAAAGTGTTAAGGTTGCATGCATGACATGCGGCAGACGAATTTCTGCTGTAATGCAGCACATCTAGCTAGATACGTGCTGTGTATCAGTAGACTCATTAGACATATGCATTTCAAATTTTAGATTAAGAAGAGAGAAATTTTCTAATTCGTATTTTGAATGCTGAGTTGTGAAAAAAGTCATCAGTTGTTTTGAAGTCACTCTTTATGGCATAAAAAATTGTCCCCTTCTTCAAAAGTATTGATTAAAATTACAATCTTGAGTAACAATGTATTTGCAGACTTGCATACTGCATAAGTTATCTGAGGCAGATTAAAAATTGAATCCAGACACCATATGAGAACACTGAATTGTGTGAGAGATTTCAGTCATCACATTGTTTGTTATGTGAACAATCAGACATTGTGAACATTTTAAATTTATGTTTGACTATATGATTATTTTAAATAGAGTTTCATTAGAGTTACACCCATTTATTCAACTGGAAGTCTCACAATTTGTTGTGTAAATGTTCATACTGTTTACATGCCCTGTTTTCTCGTGCATTTCTGCCCATTTCTACTTGTTATTGCACGATAAAATGCTCTGTAGTTCAGACCTTCCACTAATTCAGGCTACTCCTTTCCCCTATTAATGATGGTTTACTGTAGTTTATAAAGATTTGCATTTAACTTAGTCTTTATACCAAGTAGGTTAATTCGGATGATAATGAAAGTAACATCTGTTCATGTTGTATTTGATTTGAATTGCAGCCGGGCCACCAGCCACCCTTATTAGGTTTTGTTTATTGTTTTATTATATTTATTGCTTTTGTTCCTCATTCCCTGAAGACAAATGGTACGATACTACCTTGAAATAGACCGTGGTCACTTTCAAGCCTTTAACTCTTCATCATACATAACTGTCTCCCTTATTCCATTTGATGCTAAGTAACCTCTGCAGTGAACAAAGTATTGACAACCTTATAACAGTAACCAACCACCTCATATCTACAAAGAATAATGTTTTGGGAATTTTTACGTGCATAATAGGGGGCACTGTGCTACAAGCTGGAAGGCCAAGAGTTTGATTCCCAGTGAGGTCATTGGATTTTTTCAATTGGCCAAATATTTTCAGCCGCATTATGGCCCTGAGGCCGACTTAGCTTTTAACAGAAATGAGTACCAGGAATCTTCCTGGGGGGTAAAGGGTGGCCTGCGCCTAAGGCTGACAACCTCAGCACCATCTGTTAGCCGATTGTCTAGAAAATGTTGGAGCCTCAGTGTTCCACAGGCCTATGGGCTTCCATTACCTGTTCAGGGATAGCTTTACCTTTTACCTTACCTTTACTTAACATTTCACTTACTTACAGAGCTGAGCCCTTCTTGAGGAGAAGCCATATCTGCAGTTACTCAATAATTTCCCTGCATTTTATGGAACCCAAGGTTCATTATTGTGTTCACAAGAGACCTCCACTGGTCCCTATCCTGAGCCACATAAATCCAATCCATACCATCCCATCCTATCTAAGATCCATTTTAATATTGTCCACCCACCTATGCCTTTGTCTTCCCAGTGGCCTCTTTCCTTCTGGCTTTCCCACCAATATCCTATATGCTTTCTTTTAACATTTCACTAGAAGAATTAATTTGCTAAGCAGCTAGAACTGATAAGGTCTAAAATAAAAATAAAGTTTCAAACCTGGAGCCCATTCATATTACAGAAGTTTGAGGATGACTGTAATTTATCTTCCCCTTCAGCTTTTATATATCAGCTGCTTTCATGTTATAAAGGTGATATTAATGTAATTCTCTTTTGATTTTGTCCTTCAACAGCATGGCATGTTCGCCTGAAACAGTACTACCCTGAGACAGAGAATTCTGCTGACTTAAAACAACATTCACGGGCAGTTACTGCTCAGCATCATTATAAAGAAAAGAGAAACTTGGAGAAAGCTTGTGAGACTCTCAAGAAAGACGTGAAAGATGAAAACCAAAGATGTGACAAAGCAAAAAGGGACGAGAGGAAGGAGAGAGACAAAGATAGGAAGAGACTTGAAGACAGGAAAGATGAAGACAAGCATAAAAAAGAACTTAAGGAAGGAGATCCTAGCAAGGGAGAAAGCAAGTCTAAGAAACGTGACTTGGATGATTTTGATGGTGAAGGGAGAGAAAAGAAACGTGTTAGGATTTTAGAAGGTAAGTCAGGTTCCAAGGAACTAGAAGTAGAGCACAAGAAGTATGAAGAGAGTTCTTGTAAAAGGAAGGAAAAAGATGATAGTGGAAAAAAGAAAGATCAGAAGATGGAATTAGAGTTTGAAGAAGAAGGGAAAGAAGTTGTGGATGGAGAGAAAGCAGAAGAGAAGAGAAAATGTATAAATGAGATTGAACTCAAAGAGAAACAAAATTCAGATAAAAAGAAAGAAGAAAAGAGGGTTAAATTGGAAAGTGGAACAAAGGAACATAAAGCGAAATCAAGAGAAAAGGTTGAAAAGCAAAAGGATGAGAAGAAGGTAAAGATTGGAAATAGTGAAGCAGAACACAAAGAAAAAATTAAAGAAAACTCTGACATCAGTGACAAACACAAGAAGGAACATAGACATGATCGAGAGAAACGTTGTGAAAAGACACCAAGGAAAGATAACAATAGTGGTCCAAATGTCAAGAAGATTGCTTCACCTTCCAAGAGAAAAGGTGACAATAGCTCTGACGATAACAGATCATTTTGTACACCATTAAGACCAGACTTAAGTCAAATTGAAAGTCCCAGTGTTTTGTCATCTACAGCGTTTTCAGCTCCAGTGGATGACAGTGGCAGTCCTGATGGATCTGGTGACTTAGTGTGTGGTGCACTTAAAAAAGAAAGTGCTGTGTGTGATCTCAGTCATAGACTGTCTGCATCTTCACCTACCCAAAGGGAAGTGTGTATTGAAGCAAGTAAACAGTCAAGTGTATCTCCAGTTAAAATGGATTGTGATAGCAGTAAATCTTGTATGGTTATGGTAAAGAAGGAGTCTGTGTCGAAAACCGGTATTTCCAAATGCTATTCACAATCGAAGGCACAGGCTCCTGTCACCTTAGTAGATCAAATCATTGCAAGTATGGACACTTCCATTCCTAAAGTGAGAGAGGAACGAGATGATCTGGGATGAATGTAACTCGCCTTTTCCACCCACAGAACTGTGCACATCCAGGTTGCACTTAAGAAATTGAATGCCTTTGTAAAGACTTTAGTACCTTAACAAACAAAACAATGTCAGTGAAAAATCTGTATTAAAGGTTAGAGTAGCCATATATTGCAAGAAATAGCACAGTAATTTTATGTATATATGTACACAATTGTACATTGTATAATTTTTTATAACATTCTTTGTGTACAATGGTGTGTGCCTCGGGGTAGTTTTGCAGATGAAGTAAGCCCTAAATACGCAGTGCTAATGCAGAGTTTATTTGTTAACTCACTATTTGAGATAGAAAGTGCTTTTTCGTTGTATAGAAAGGCCGTGATTAAAATGATGCAAAAGGGCAGCAATACTGTATATACATTTTCTTGAAAAAATGAAGGTATGAATTGCATTCCAATGATAGACTGGTGCTAGTGAAGCTATGTGTTGTGTTCTAACTTGGGTGCCTTTTTGGTACCACAGTTTTTCGTATAAAAATAACAGGTTTTATTTTATAAAAATGGAGGAGCACTATGCTGTCTTTTTGCATATGAATGAATGAGTGTTTGAATGAATGTAAAGAGAGGAAAATAAATATCTTTGAAGTGGAAGGTATAATAATCAGAGTGGAATGTCAGAGGAAATAATTACAGCTCTAACATTATCATTGCTTTCCTCTCATGCTTCAGTTTTGTGATGGTATTATTCATTTCCATTTGCCAGCAGACTGTGTTGATAGACAGCTGATTGTCCATGTAATTGGTCCAAGTGGCATACTTCATTTATTTGACATTACACTCTGTCTTTTCCATGCTCTTCATGCAAGGAAAGAGCTGATACAGTGGCAGATATATAACCAGAAATAAATACATACATACATAGGCGCAGTTGATAGAAACATGTTGTGAAGTTGAAAGATTATAAATTAAGTCCTGTTGCCTTACTGACTGACTTCGACTGCTGTTTAACTTAATTTGGTCATGAACTTTTATGCTTTGTATTATTGATTGATTTAATTATGTAAGAGAAGTAATTACACTCTATGCTGTTGTTTCTTAATTTTATTTTATTTTTTTTAAGTGGGAATGTTTTGTCTGCCTTCTTTAGTTGTAGAGTTTATAAAATAACGTGACTTGTTATACCTATTATGTACAGTTATATTTAATCGTGTACATAGATATCATTACAGAATCTTGGTTGTTTATTGCATTTTAGTAACACTGCGTTGAAACAAAGATGCTGGATTATAAAAAATTACAGCTTGCTGTGTAACCTCCAAGACTACATAATTTACTTAGATACTCACAGATCAGACTAACAAGTATTTCAGAGTGCAGAGACAATATAAGGATTTCCTACTATAGAAAATAATGAAAACAGTTCTGTTTTGATCGTTATAGCTGTTTTATGTTTTCTGTACTTCAAATATATGAAGATGTCCTTCAGATGGGAGAAACATTAGTATATTTTTGGCAGCAGTATAGTTTGGTAGCACCTCATAACACACACAGTATGTGTTTCGTGTGTTTTTAGAATGTTCCAAACATTTTCATTAATTTATAATATATTGTTTTGATGCCAAAAGGACAGTTGTTTAATTATTTTTCAGTTGTGTACAGCAAATTGTATGTACATTTTCTGATTTTGCTCAGTGGGCAGATTTGGCACTTCCACGATTAAAAGAGTGCTTTCAGATATTATTGTTATTATTTTTCATTCTTTACCGTTGCTCAGACAGCAGAGTATAGTTTTTTCAACCAAAATAAATAATGAAAGACATACACCATCAGTTTCTGAGTATATGCACAAAGAGTGTAAAAATTTTTTTTGCACTGTTACTGCATCTCTCCAAGTCCCGTCTATATATAATTGATGTAACCGTCTTATCTAAACCTTTTTCACTTAAGTATGTATGTCTTATCTGTAAAATTTTAAAGCAGCTTTGGAGACTCTATTTCCAGAATGGAGAGGTGAAATAGAAAAAGGAATATTAGAGCACCAAAATTCATGCTTATTCCTCCGTTCAGAAATCTTTTTGAATGTCTTGTTGCAAAAGTGTGATTACTTCAGGACTATGTTGTTGAACAATGATACTTTTGCCATATTCCTTTTTCTCACTTAGAATATGCTCTATTTGTGTTTAATTGACAACTGAAATAACTGTAAATTAAAAGTGGAAGATGAGTGAATTGGTACTATGAGTAGTTATATACTAAAAGAGTAATAAACATAATGTTGATCTTTAGCAATGTTCTTTAGCCCTTTAAAGCACTGTGGCTACTGTATGCACCATTCCAAAACTGAATTTTTGCCATACAGCATGTTTATGGGTTTTGTTGGATTCTAAGCATAAACAGCAGGTATTTCCCTGAACAGCATTTAGCAGTTGGTATTTTTAATGGAGAGACAATGCTTTCTATGAGGTAGGCTCTGACTACTTTAATATTATTTAGATGATTTTTGTGTTTCAAGGGGTTATCAGTATAATATTTTGATATCTCAACCAGTGAGTTTTATGACTACCCAAAAAGATTGCTAGTAGATATTTAAAAGTTACCGATATACATTATGGGAACTGAACTACAAAAAACATGAGATGTTGATTTATCATATATTTTGTAATTTCCTGATGTTTCATATCAGTTTGTCTAATGGTGAAACATATTTTTTTCCTGTATAATTTTCTTGGGCCTGCCTTACCATGTATTTACTTTTACCATTTGTTTGGATATGTGAAAACAGCTTAACCTCATTACTTTCTTTCAGTTTGCTGCAAGCAGAAAATACCCAAAGGAATTACCTATTTTTACAGATTCTGTACTGAACGTTACAGTCAGGTAGGTAGCAGTCCTACTTTGTGTATTTGGGAGGTACCAACTTCGAATTGTCACTTGCAATCCATCTATCCTGACTTTATGTTTTTATCCAGTCCCTCCAAATAAATGCTGGGATATCTCAAGACTGGGCGAGAACTGCTTCTGCAGTCTTTCAAATTCATTATTCACAAAATACCTGACTGTTGACTCTGTAGAGCCTGATTTACTGCCACTGGTTTTAAATAAACCTAAAAATAATATAATGTGCGTACAGGTGGTCTGAATTTGAATTATATTTCTTTAAAATTTCTGAAAAGTGGTTCATCATATACCACAAATTACTTATTACCATCCATTCAGCTAAATGAATGTTGCTTAATTTTGATACTTGCTATCAAATTGTTACCAATGGAAATATACAAGAATGAAAAGACATTCTTACGGCATGCACAGGCATTCTAAGTCTTGTATTTTATAATGGGTAAAGTCTTCCGGAATGTGCCACCACGTATGCTCGCTGTACTTGCTGCTTGCTTGCTCAAGTTTGTAAAGATGAAGGTATGTTTCTCCAAAATGTTTGTATACTTCTCTGAAACTACATATTGACACCCCAGAAGATGGTACTCTTCATAGTCACTCCTATGAGAAGCTCATATCTCATATATGTTATCAGTATTTCTGAAAAATTGCTAATCAACATATTAAAAATGTCACACAATGTGAAGTATGTGTAATGTAACATTTTGTAAGTTCCTTTTGAATATCTGATATGATCTGGGCTTTTGAGGAAAGTAATAGCCCTAATTGAATAATATAAATCAAATTAATGTTTCCTTGACATTTTAAAAGATGTCACACACATTGGGTCCTATCAGTAATGAACAGAGATTCAGGCGTTGGGAGGTACATAGTATGTTCAAAATGTCAAAGTTGAATCCAGATTTACTTGCTAGTCATGAAAATGGATATTTCAGGGGCATAATCATTCTGTCAACACAGTTTCATCATTCTTGTTACACAGTCTGCTGAAGTTTAAAGTGGATGTCTCTAGTGGTAAGCTGAAGTCACTGGCAACTTTAAACATCCAAGTACTACATCCACCACTGCATTGCTCTGTATGAATATTTACTTGCCTTAGCACTGATGCTGCAACAGTGCATACCGCAGTTTTTAAGTCTTAGATACAGGCATGTATTACCTCATCCTGTGTTATACATAATAAATTGGCTTGAAAGAAACTTAGGAGTTCTATGAGTAAATATGATAGAAAAAACTAGAAGAAATTAATATATTGTTGGAGGCAAAGTTGCCTTTTGACAGTTACAGAATCTACTAGAATTTAGTTGAAGTTAAAGCAGTATGTGAAGCAAATGGATTTAATTGTAAATTGCTGTCCCATACTTCAAGGAAAAATGTCTTATTTAAGCAAACATAGTAGTACTAGAAGGCAGAAGAACAATTTAACCCCCCCCCCCCCTTAATTTTGGATCATTCACTGGCATGGCTCTGTTTTTCTTTTTGTTTATGTGCTTTTCATTTCTGTCGTGTTTAAACAAGGTGAACTGTTGACGTAGGTATAAGTAAGTAGGTTTGAACTGCAGCAGTAAGTGTTTCACATTTTATTATAATTACCATTTTATCTCTAGTAACGAAATTTGAAAATTGTACACAATACAAACTACATGCTTTTGTTCTGTTTGTGTGAAATAATTGTGCCAGGGATACTGTTATACATTCTATGTTTAGTAAACTGTACTGTATGGGACATGCAATGTAATTTTATTTTTGAAGCTGTGTTGTAACACATTGCACATGATTTGAAAAGTTACATATGGATATGAGTATGTAAGTGCGCGCACAAGTATGTTTTCCATGTAAAGTTAGATTCTAATAGTGTTCTTTCAAGGATTGTTAGCCTTTTGAAGTTTTCTCTGTATAATTGCCTCATTTCAGCCATATTTTTTGTTGATGCCATTTTGTCTCAACAGTAGCATGCATAAGTGAAAGTTTATTCTATTTCAGCCCGAAAACTGTTAAATTTGGAGAATTTTGCTCTTGTCTGAAGATTCCGCTTTATTAAGAAACATTATTAGGAAACTCTTCAATTTTTGTTGAAAAAATAAGCAGTACCAATGCTCTTTTCTGAATGTACAGAATGTGTATATGTGACCACATAAAGAATTAATTATGCTGAAACATTAGTAAATCTAGAACTTTGGATGAAATAAACTTGCCATCTCAGTAATTATACTGGTGCTCAAGCAGTGTGGTATTTTTCTCACATAAGACTTTGGGGACAGAAGAGGATATTTTTATTTGAAGGAGAAAGCTCTAGATCGCATTAAGTGGAGGAACTGTTTTGGAAGAGACTGTGGACCTGTCGTCTGACAGATTACTGATGAATGAAGTATAGAGTGAGCACTAGGAAATTTACGTGCATTTGGAACAGTATTTACCTTATGAATCTGTAAGATTTGAGGATTTCATGGTGGTGATGGCTCATAATGTGGCCCTCTGGGCTATGATATCGTGCAGTCTGGTAAGTGGGCTTTCAACATTTTGGAGGAACATACTGCCTTCATCTTGAGAGCTGAAATTCAGCACTGGTGTCAGACCCAAGGAAACCACAGTATGAATATTCATGTCGTCAACTGGTGGCATTTATTTTATTACATATTCCCCATTTTATACCATAAAGAGCAAGTCTGGAGTTCTTGAGGAAGTTATTTGAAGTGTTTCAGACATTTGCATTTCTGATGGTACAGTTGAAGGGTATAATTTTTAGCTGGGTTTGGTGATTGTTACTCTGCTCTCCTTCCTACTTGTAATAATACATTGTTCCTCTTCATTGTCATCACCATACCTCCCCCCTAACACTCCTTAAAGCTGGCGTTTCTCCTGGTTTTGTTGTACTTTGTTGAAAAGCTGGGAATGGATGAATGCTTCCAGCCACACTGTCCAGTGTCTTGAATGTGCCTTGCATTTTACATCATTGTACTGCTGTCATCCTCAGAAATATGATGCAGTCCATATAAAAAATAATTGCCAACCACTACTGTTAGCTTTATAGGCATTGATATGGTACACTTTAACTTTCTTGAGTACTTCGGTAATTTCAAAGTTCCTTGTGCCATATGCACATACTTTTAAAAAATGTTTCTGAATCCCTTAGTAAATAGCATCCAATAGGTATCTCTTACTTCAGTGTGTGGCTTGTATAATTTTTTGTAATTCTGTCAGATTTAGCATTTAAAGTAGCTTGATGGATGTGTCTGTACACACTGATCTCAGGGGAACTGAATATTGTGATAACCCCCCCCCACCGCAAGAGCACTAAATGCTGATGTAAATGAGGTTGATATATCCATATTTCCCAAAAGGAATTTTTCAGAACTGCTCCCCTTATCATCTGTAAGTACCGAAACATTTTTTAAGTACTGCATATTCGAATTTGGTTGATTGCATTAGAGCAAAATATTTGTTGGTGTTTAAAAACAGGATAGTCTTTTTAATTGCAATGGATGCTATAATTACTGTCTCTTTAAGTAATATCAAGAAGGAAACCCACATCCTTGTAGTGCAAAAGTTAATCATGTATGGAGCTATAGATATATTTCCCCATGCATTTTTATGGTGTGGTGCTTGGTTACAGGGACAACTTTACCTTTATAGACAAAAATTCCATTGCTTTATTAATAGTGGCTTAGTGGCCAGCGTAGTTCTTTATTGTAGTGAATAAGTCCAGCAAATCAAATGACAGTATGTAAGAGAGGACTGAAATACTTGATTCCCCTTGTTTTCTACATGTAAAAAGTGTATCAACAGTAGAATGTTGGAAATGAATTATTACCACTTTTCAGGAGAATAAGGGGACTGCTACATGAATTTTATGAAATGTTTTATTTTACATTTGATGATGTATATCTGAAAGTCAGATTTAATAAATTTATAACTCTGAAACCAGTGAATTGAATCAAACATTCAGAATGTTTTTGTCACATATTTTAAAATTCAAACTTTTCACAAGGGACTGTTGGAAAACTGTGAAACTAGTATTGAGTTCTTTATGCAGCAAGTGATACCAGTTAATACATAAGCCTCGATATATATGAGCTAATAAGGTTATTTGTCACTATATATGAATGGAAGAATTTCTGTGAATTGGAGCATATTCATGGACTGCTGGTGTTATGGTTTGGGGGGAATAAGGTTTGATGACCAAGGTGATGCATCACTTTGTACTAGCAATTGCTGTAACATTTTACTCCAGTTAACATTCNTAAAAGAATAATCACAGCAGTCTTCTGGGATTTGGCACCGTGTATATGTGGTGTTAACCGACGTTTCGGAGGAACGTATCGCCTCCATCTTCAGGGTAGAAGAAAAAGTATAAGAAATCTGCAAGTGACAAGACCGTGAGAACGGTAAGTTCTACCCTGAAGATGGAGGCGATACGTTCCTCCGAAACGTCGGTTAACACCACATATACACGGTGCCAAATCCCAGAAGACTGCTGTGATTATTCTTTTATGTACATACAAATTAAATTTGGCTTTAAGTGCTGCGATAAAATTAAATATATTTTGGTGATACACCAAGCTGTCAGACTGTGCACTAATAAAAATAACTATAATCCTACTTCTGTGGTTGTGTTTACATATAACTAAAATGCTTTGCAATAAAATTCTTCAAAATATATGTATGTGCACTAAAAGCTGAAATTTTCAACAGATATAAAATGTTTCAACTGTATGAAGATGCAGTTTGTGGCATTACAAATATTTCCTTGTACTAAGTTTCATTAGTTTTTGTGACAAAGTCACAGACTTCTTTTAAAAAAGGTGTGATAATCCATTTCAAAACAGAACTGCTCCTCAAAGATGGCTATTCTGAAAAGTAATTTATTTTGATACTTGGACAGTTTTAAATGAGGTTTATTCAGTCTCTTATTATTTGTATATTGGTATATTTTCTTCATGGTATTTTCAGTGCCACTTTGTATATTCAGCAGAGAACTTTGGTGATTTCATGGTACCAACTTACTCATTTTTCCAGCATCAGTAAATACATGAACGGTTTTTCTTCAGAAACTGGTTACATATGTTTACTCTGCTTCAAGCTACTGTTGGATTGCAGAGTAGTGAGATTTATACTGTGTGTTTTGAATGCAACGGAACGTCAATTATACCAAATATGAGTTTACGTGCAAATGAAGTCTTTTAAGCTGTGCAGATTTGTGGCAAGGTAAGGGGGATATTTTTGGATGAATAGTAACAAAAAGAAGGATGTGTAGCATACATTGTACCAAGACCTTGTAACAAGAAATTCACTTGCACAGTAGCCAGACCTTATTTATTTCATATGGGTTAATATGCAACAACAGTAGAAATTACATATATGAGAAAGTACTGTACTTCATAAAAATTAAGATGTTGGTGATAGTTCAAATTCCTATAAGAACAGAAGCATATTTATATTCCAATTTAGTTCACTATTAGCTGGCTTATGCGAATTGTTGGAGTGTTGCTTTTTTGATACAAGTATTTTCTGAGGTCTTTTTTTTCCCCCCCCAGTAGTATTGACTTACCAGTTCAGTTTATTCACTTGTGTCCCAAAGCGGCATTGAGAGTAGATTTAAAATTGATTTTGTTTTTCAATCAAGTGATGGGGATTTGAGTACCTTCACTGGAAGGCACATATCCCTCAGTTATTTAAGCATCTGCATTTGGCCCTTCACCCTGACCCTTAACCACCTTTGGAGGGCATATATACATCAATTATCTCAGCATATGCATTTACTCCCTTCAACCTGACTTGGAATCCGTAACCAGAGTTTTCAATATAGGGATGTAAAGTAGGAACTTGGAAGATTTGCAATGTTTGTTAATCTGAAATGTGAATTATTTTGAAGTTGTGTATTCTTAAAATAGGAATTGCAGAACTGTTGTTAATTTTTTATGAAGTTTCATTTCATTTTGATTTGTTCTTGCCATTTGTTGTGACTGATATTGTTGACTCCAAGTAAAAATTACAATTGCTATTGTAGAACCTTTCATTTTCTCCATTGTTGAAATCAAAATTTATTAACAGTTGTATTATTGACACATTCCGTTGTGTATTATTTTAAATTTATAATGCATAATTGGTACGTTCAGTGTACAAAGCTGCTCATAATTGTAGCCTAGATTGTATAATTTTTTAGAAAACAGTTTCTCTGACTTTAGTTTTTCAGAAAAATTTATACAGTCCATGCTTTTTTTCTTCTTCTTCTTTTTGATACAAGGCAGGTATCACTACCCAGTCAGCATAGGTGGGTAGTAGGAGAGAATAATAACTGATTTGTGTGAGTGCAGTTCTTCTTTTACAGTGACTTGAATTTTAGGTCTCATAGATTTAATAGCTTGATGCCATAGCAGCATACACTCCAAAGATCATTTTCTTATTTGAATATATCCAGTTGTAGCCGTGGTTAGTAAATTTTCTTGTTTCAGTCACGCCACCACACATGATAATGTGTTCTGGTTGAAAGTACTACTTAAAAGTGTAACTTGTTTTCTGATATATATGGGAATATTGCATGCACTTTTGATTTCAGACAGCTGTGTTTTGCCTCTTTTTCCAAGATGGCCATGAAATCTAAAGTATATAGGCAACACAGCTTGGAAATCACTGACCTATAATAAATTATAGATTTTAAAATAAGATTTCCTTTTGTTCTTTTTTTGTGTTAGTTTTTCATTATATATTTCAATGCTGAGAACATGATTAATTCAAGTCACACTCTGACATAAATTATCTGAGAGCGTTAGAATTACATAGTAATGTGACAGTGTGTATTTGTTTTACTTTTTAGTGACAAAGGATCTAGCTTGCGTTCCAGCCTGACATAGTTTAAGGTGTGTCTTCGGAATTTTTCCAGTTTTGTTTAGTGCTTTATCTAGATTAGAATCAGCAATATAATACTATGCTTTACAATTATTGTCCATTAGATAAAGAAAGTCCTATTTTAATCTTATTATTTATATTTTAATTTATTATTTTAAGAACACTTAGAATTCTCTTTAAATGGATATCCAGTTGCGTGAAATTATATAATTTATTTTCTAATTAATATCTCATAATTTTCAGGAGAATTTGTGATTCTTATTTATATGTTTGTTTACAGATCAGTGTGTTACAGAGTATGATTTGTTTACTGAGAGTGGAAGTTACAAATTGGCAATATCAATGTATTTTATGTAAAATTATCATTAAAGTTTTATCTGATTGGGCTTGTACTTAAAATATGATGAAATTACCAGTATGTCCAACTGCACTAAACATACAGTGTGTTTTATGTAGGTTGATTAAATGAAACTTCATTCTTTTGCTACTTTGAGGCTTACAAGACTGTGAAGAAAGCAATTTCTATTATAAACATTATTTTGCAGGCCAGTAAATTGTTTTACTCCAATAATTTGTAAAATTATTGTTTGATGGTTGTGTATTTCATAACACTAGGCATGACAGCTGCCTTAAGGAAATGTTGATATATTACTTTGGATTCACAATTTCTCATCCCCTATAGTTTAGTCTTGAATATGCCAGGAATCATTTTAAAATAATAATTAATTGTTGCCATGTTATGCTTCCTAAAGATTATTCTTGAATGTTACCCTGAAGTTTCAAAGTATATTAATGTTAAATCTGAACTTTATTCAGCATGTCATGGTGACATCAGATATATGACAAAATTATGTTCAGTCAAATTTTCCACTTTCCTTCCCTTCTTCCTCCTCAAGATCTTATAGATTTCTTATTTCTTATTTGTTCTTGACGTGAAACAGTCAGTTATCATTGTACTAGTTTGATTGGAGCCAGGATAGCGCAATCATTATAGTCACTGGCTATGGGCTGGACAACAGAGGGTTAGGAGTTTGAGTCCTAGTAGGGTCAAGAACTTTCTTCACATCCAGATTGGTTCTGAAGCTGACCGCTCACCTCAAACTAGTACAGAGGTCAAGAAAATAGATATGTACATCCAGACCACCATGTGCATTGTTACATGCCATGTATAATATTTACATTAATTATAAATTCAGATTTACTTGTATATTTATAAAGAGGAAATGAATCCATAGGGATTTCCTTTAAGGTAAAAAGGTAAAGTTTTCTTTGTGCATAATTATTTAAGCACTAAGCCATGAAGACATTGGGAAACGCAGGTATAGTGCCACCATTCTTCATTGACGTGATTGGTCAGCTTCATGTCCTGGGCACTCTACCCTTGGTGAAAGAGCCTCTTGTACCCATTAGATACCTTGCTGAGGCATTTCCATTTAAGTGCTGTAATAAACTCTTTTGTGAAAAACCTTTAAAGGGAACCAATTTTACATTCATATTTATGTTACTGTGCTTTAGTGTTAAAAAGATTCCGATCACAATGCCATTTATTTTAGGTTACTTTAAAAACCTGAAATCCATTGTTACCAGTGATTATTAGTGAAAGCTATAAATCCCTAATCACAGTAGGTAAGACGGTTCCCTAGTAAGAACTAGAAATTATCGAACTGTTGGTAAAAAAACAAATTGAAATCAGAAGATGTAATATTTACTGATCATCTTAGTAAAATCTAGTTATAACATCTACATTAGTTAACCTTTAGTTTCCTGCTTAACCATACTCTGGTCTTAATTGGAGGTCACGCCAGTCTAACAAGGCATGAAATGGTTTTATCCTTCACTTTTTGGTATACCGCAGGAGACAGTGAAATAAGTTAAATTAAATTTATATTTTTGTTGTGACATTGTGTAGTCCTCATATGCAGCTCTCATCAGTATACATTCATTAAAATGAAACACTTTGCTCTGTGGTCTGCATTTGCATTGGTTCACAAAAGTTATTACTTAACTCAGTTTCTTAAAACATCCAGGCTAGTGAGAAGTGCATAAAACTGATACACCAACTAGTCAGTTTGGTATGACTCCCAATTTTCTCTCTCCTTTGTACTTCAAAGGATTAAGCAGTCCGCTTTTTCAGTAATCTGGCCTTGGCCCCAAGATAGGACTTTACACAAGAAATAGTTTAGATTGTAAAGACAACTTAAAGGAACAACAAACCTGTATCAATGTCATGTTTCCTGCTGTCATTACTACAGAGTACAGGTTGAACCTAGTTCCTTTGGACACATAAGCAGCATAGCATAAGCACCCATGAAGATAATAAACTTTATAGAGTCAAATTTATTACAAAGAGCAGCTGTAGTTACTATAGGATTCTGACGATGGTGTATAACACACAGATATTGTGTTTTCGAACTTTATCCATCGTCCTGGTTTTTAAGATAACTAAGAAAAACACGATCTGTTTCCTTCCTCAGGTGAGGGAAAACACCTATTCTGTTGGGTCCCCTAGAAAGAGCTAGCCTCAATCACTGGACGTCTGTTGGGTCCCTCAGAAAGAGCTAGCCTCAGTCGTGTTTTTCTTAGTTATCTTAAAAACCAGGACGATGGATAAAGTCCGAAAACCCAATAACTCTAAGAGTAGCTGTGTTTAAATGAATTGAAGAACTTTGTGTTGAGAATTTAACTGTGATAAGATGTATGTGTTTATGAAATAATGTTATGCCGCACCATAGCTTAAGCGGTTAGTCACTGGCTTCCCTCTGCAGCGGCCCAGGTGTGGTCAAGTGGGGATTTGTGGTGGACAAAGTGGAGCTGGGGAAGGGTTTCTCCGAGTGCTTCGGTTTCCCCTGCCAATCTTCATTCCACCAATTGCTCCACAATCACCCCCACCTATCATCTGGGGCTGGTACAATAGGCCAAAAGTTGCCGCTGTACAAGGGACTTAGTCCCACCCCACTAGCAATAAAAAAAAAGGTAATGTTATACACTTATCTCAGAGTATCCCAACAGGATGTTCTAATCTGGAGGTACTATGGCAATATTAATTAGACGTTTGTAGGTCATACTGATTTGTTTCATACTCACTTTCAAATCTGTTGTGGAATCTGAGAATGGCAGGACTTCAGGTTATAAGTAAAGAGGGAACTTCCCAGAGATATTTTAAATTAAGAGTTTCAGTGGACACAAGGAGATCTCCCTCACAGTAATTCACAAATGTCTTATCAATCACGTTGTTCTAAGGCATTTAAAAGAGTAAAGTATCAAACATGGTATACATAAGGGAAACTGTTAGTGCACTGTAGCCGCTCGCTTAACTACAGTTGCCCCGACTCTCGCTCGAACTTTGTCCTTCATCTCGGGGATACGGGTGCTTCGGATATGGTAGTGGAACACATTTTGCAGTATTGTCTACATTAATATCGCTTACGGCGATAGCACATAATATATTATACGTTAGTCCTCCAAGCTAGCCTCTCCGTCTCATAACTTTTGGCACTGGCCACCAATTCGCTCCCGCCTTACCGACCTTACGCACACTCTAACCCCGCCTGACTCCAAATTCTCTCTCCAGCGTCTTCTTGCAACTACAATTCGCCTATCACAGACTCTAATCTCATCCTCTGTACAGCGGCTTCTTTTAACTACTCTACACCACCACTCCATATCACTGACTGTAATACCATTCCCTCTTCTGTGGCCCCTTTTCAACAACTGTACACCCCCGTTCCCGATCACCATCTCTTTCTTACAAGTCCCACAGTGGCAGTAAAATAAAAAAATAAGAGATAGCTGTCTATCATAAATCCTTTTAGGTCATGGCCCAATTAAATAATTTCCACCGAGGTTCGTACGGTTACAGCACAAAGTAAGAAATCCCAGAGAAATGGGATCGATTCAGATCCTGTGGACGTTGTTATATATTTCCTATATCCCAGTTTAGGGAGAAAAGTGGTACAGGATGAAACTTCCTCGGCGTTTTCTAGATAACCCACATAAATTGTACAATTTCCAGCATTCAACACATTCTCTAAGGAATGTGTCATGATTTTAAATTTAAAACATAATACAAAAAAGTGTAGTAAATGAAGTACCTGATAGTTAGATCTGAGGTACACGGGTGTCTTCGTAACGCCATATAGTTTCTTGCATGACATTTCGGCCCTGAAGGTGAAGGGAGTACAAGTATGTGCCCCGAAATGTAGGACGTTTGCCGAACTTCACGTACACAGCATTACAACCCAGCAGGCCGAACTCTTCACACTCGCTTATTAATCGGCTGGTCAGAACATAAAATTGATTATCATATAAAATTAAATACACGATATTTTAAAAATATGTTATACAAGAAATGTATTTTCTGTGAGAAAAATTAAAAACATTTTTGATATTCAATTTATCTTCAGGCGGCAAGTTTGGAAAGATGATAAAGGAAAAAACTATACTTTCACTAGCGTGTTCACATAAGCGACATAAATTGTATTCCCGGTCGGACACACAGGTTTCACAAGTAGGATACCTTTTATAGTTTAGCGGAGCTTGGTGTTCTTTTGTGGGGTTTGAAGCCAGAAATATGGGCACAAGGCAATTTTTGTTAACATAAGTGACTTCCAGCCGGTCGGAGTGGGTCCTGGGGCGGCTGATAGTTTCCAGATATGGAAATGCAGTAGTTAGGATGACATGATTTTCGTTAATTTTAACCAGTGGGAATGCCTACGTTCAATGTAAGGGTGAGGAACTCTGTTCCAATCTAGTCAGTTGACAATAAGGGACTTGGGTTAATGTCTGACCCCACTTCTTGGAGGGCTGATTCATCGCTTGTACAAGTTATCTCTGAGGGGCTTTTTTGCTTCAACTTCACAAGTCGACGGACATGTTTGACTACTCCGGAAAATTCTTTATAGTAAATTAATAGCCGCACATCGGCTAAATTGGCGCGAGCTAGAAATTTATCAACATCACATCATTACGCCTCATCGCTTCTGTGACTTAACTAATTTAGTGTTAAAAGAGTATAAACTGATGAATTACAATACAGGCATTTTATCATCAAAGTGATAATTGTGGGCTTGCTGTATGGTGCATGACGGTGTGTTTCCCCGTTAATGCGACCTTCCAGACAGCAAATCCTTACCATCTCAGTTACCTTCATTAGTCACTCCCATAATCCCAATAATGTACCCTGAAACATTAATCCATTAGTTTGACTTGGCCAGTTATAAACAGAAGTCTTTGTAAGATTTGAGGCTTTCACGGCGGTGACTATGAAGAAAGCAGTCTTTATACACGGTGCCAAATCCCAGAAGACTGCTTTCTTCAACAGAAGTCTTTATTTTAATCTCCTGGTTTCACAAAGTATACGTAGAAATTAACATGTAATTCTAGCCACTTGTAGTCTGAAATAATTACGAGTATCTTTACACAAAGGGCCGCGTCATAGCTGAAGCGGTTAGTCGCTGGCTTCCCACCGCGGCAGCCCGTGTTTGATCCTGGGTCTGGTCAAGTGGGATTTGTGGTGGACAAAGTGACGGTGGGGCAGGTTTTCTCCGAGTACTTCGGTTTCCCCTGCCAATCCTCCTTCCACCAATTGCTCCACAATCACCCTCACCTATAGTCTGGGGCTGGTACAATAGGCCAGAAGTGGCCGCAGTACAAGGGATTAGTCCCACCCCACTAGCAATAAAATAAATGTTCACATAAATATTTTTATTTTGAATCATGTGGCGGGAATAAAAAAGAACATTGGGCGAAAGTAATTATGTTCCTTTAAGTACATTTCGAAAAAGAAAAGAAGTGGGGTTCGATAATCTGGCTGTGTAAATAATTATACGTAAATCCGATTAATGTTCATTGTACACTGAAATATCAAAATGGAAATTAATCTTACAAAAATCAAACGCGTATTTTCAGTAGCACATGGAAATATTCTGTAAAATCAGCACGAATGAGTGTATGCTGGTGAAATAGTATGCTTTCTAATCTTACCTTTGAGGTCTTTCCCATCTTTCGTACCTTCCTTTATGCCTTTCTCCGTCGAGATAGGTTAGCTGTTGTCTTGACGGGCAGATGCGAAGGGAGCCCACAAGTGTTCCTTTCCTTCATTTTCTTGCATACTCTATACAGGACTTACAGTTAGACTTGTAATTGCGCGTGTTGTATTAGAAGTGTAACTCATTTGATGGGTGGTCGTGGAGGTTCCCACACCGGATAGCCCTTTAAGCAGGCCGATTCCGACGGTTTCCTCAGATAGGTCCTATAACTATGGTTTCGCACACATCTGAACCAGACCGCAGCAAAACACGAGAGGCTGATGCATCCGGACCTACTGTTCAGTGCTGTATGCAGTATTACATGTATCTTGTAATACGGCGCACTGCTACGGTTATCACCATGAAGGACTTGAGCCCATTTTACATCAAGATCAGCCAGTGATCAGCTCGTCGCAAGGCCTCTACCTGTAGACAAACACAGAAAAACGCACACAAACATCCATGCCCTGTGTGGGATTCGAATCCACGATCCCGGCTTCCGAGCGAGGGAAGACAGTGCATGCCTTAGACCGCTAGGCTACCGTGACCGGCAACAGAAATGAATACCAGGAATTAATTAAATAATTTTCATGGGGAGGAAAGTGCGGCCGGCCGGTCACGGTAGCCGAGCGGTCTAAGGCATGCACTGTCTTCGCTCGCTCGGAAGCCGGGATCGTGGATTCGAATCCCAATCAGGGCATGAATGTTTGTGTGCGTTTTTCTGTGTTTGTCTACAGGTAGAGGCCTTGCGACGAGCTGATCACTCGCCCAAGGAGTCCTACTGTATGTGTAAGATCTAGAAAGATCGAAGTGAACGGAGTTCATGGAGGTAGGCCTAGGCCCACTGGGGCTGTAGTGCCAAAGAAAAGAAAAAGGAAAAACGCGGCCGGCGCGTAAGGCTGACAACCTTACCGACATCTTTGAGCCGATTGTCTAGATAATGTGGGACCCTCAACGTCTCACAACCCTAAGGGCCTTCACGGCCTGTTACAGGGGTAGCTTTACCTTTTTACTTTACTTTACTGTTTAACGAAGCTCCAGCTGCAGAGGAAATGAAAAGTTACAAACTGATGATGAATTCTGAATTGAGTTCTATGTTTCTTACTACCTTAACAACGCTTTCTCAGTTGCGTTGGACCGCGTTACACTCGTAAAAACCCGAATGGGAGGATGATTATGAACGATGAATTGGTAAGGAATCGATCTGCCATATTTTAAGATATTATCTCAAGATCTGCCTCAAAGATATCAGAAATATTTTTTCAGAATAACCAGTCTCCGGACCAGGGAATTAATTCAGGATTTCAGAAATACCAAACAGGAACGCTAACCATTCACCGTGGCATTTGGTGAACAGGGAAGGAGGCATTATAAAATAGTACGACGAAAGAGTGAAGAGCCACCAAATCGGGTGTGTTCACCGCGACGTTAATTCAGTCTTACAATATTATTTAAGGTTACACAAGCAACCATAGATTCTTCAGAAGAACAGAAATGTGTGTATTCTACCAACTGCCTGTGACGTATTTATTCTATAATGGAACAAGAGAGGATGGCAGCTGATAATCTAAGAGTCACTGATCTCTGTGCCGACGACTCTCGAATCGTACGATACAACCTTGCTTGTGTAACACAAAATTATAATACCCATAAATATGAAAATTTGGCATAGGTCCAGAAGCTTTCCACACGTAACGCGTAGGTCACTACAGTGACTTCCCACATCCAATAAACAGACCTTGAGAACAAAATATTTTAGTCGATAGCACGAAGGCTGTTTTCGGAAAACGCGCAGCTGGATGGTATAGCTTCAGTACGTTCCATTTTGGAGTGTCGGGAATCTTAATAACCAGCTATCAGAAACAGTATTTTATTTATAGATTCTAAACGGAAATCTCCAATTACTTTATCATATTATACATTGCAACCGCTCTAACGCCCTTGAGTTTCTGATGTTGATTGGGTTCCGGTGGCAATGAAAGTCTTCCTCAGGATCGTTTACGGATCTTGGATTATGAGACAAAGGGTAATGATATTACGACTGCACACATTACAATTGCTTACTGGTTTAATATATTATTTTCAGAACACGTCTATCCGTCGGAATCACCAAATTAGAAGTCCTCCTTGAAGCTCGGACTATATCCTTGAGTTTGGGGACATTAATTCTTCCACCCTCGCAGATATATGTCTTCATTGCTTCTCATTCGATCATTCAAACGGAAGGCGGGTGTTACAACTTTAAATCCTCCAATACCCTCTTACAATTTTATCTTCGAAGCCGCTGGTCCAGCGATATTCCCAACGATTCCTGAGACCTCGCTGGACTGCAGCTGCGAAGTGTAATATTTCAAACGATGAGCGGCATCCTTTGCTCATA
>NW_019741300.1:127885-129769 GCF_002891405.2 Cryptotermes secundus | reverse complement strand
GCTTCTACTTTTGAACACCCTGAATATACTCGCAACTCTTGCCACGGCGTGTTCACTCGCGTATTCAGCCCAAGCAACTCTTATCTTGCGAGTTCTTAGTAATTCGCATTAACCTTCACAACAGCATAGGGAGGGTACTGTATATACAAAGTTCTATCCCTCTCTTTCTTGCTTCACTGCGATAGCTTAGTCTCAACACATGTTATCAACACTATACTCCTTCAATGTTTACATGCTTAACTGTTCACGTCATTCTGTATTAACAATATTTCCATTCATCCTCAATGCGTACAATATATGTGATTCCACCCTGTCATATACTGTAATGTATCACTTGTACATCTTAAATTTACTATAATGGAGGACAAACGTTACTTTACTCCATTACTAACTACAATGAATCCAGGCGCCTGCTTAAGTATTATGGCTGCTAATTCAAATAAATCTTTATACATCGTTATCCCTTAAATTGTTCTCATGATGTATATCCTTAATCAGATTTCTCTGTTTCTGATTCCCTTCTGTATGGCTTCATATGAGTAAGATGGAATAATCCTCTCATTTTTCCTGCTCTCGTGAGCCTCCCAACAACTTCATCCAAATGCTTCACATGATCTTCGAAATTCTTAGTATAAATCAAAATATCGTCGCAATAGTAAACTACAAACTTTTCCATGCCAACTCCCAAAGTTGCTCTCAAGGCTCGTATAAATGCCGCTAATGAGTTCCGGAATCCATATGGTACTCTTTTGAATTGATATACTGATGAGTCGAACATAAACGCAGTGTACTTGCGTGACTCCTCCTCCAGTGGTACTTGTAAAAATGCTGCACTCAAATCTATTGATGACATGTATTGCGCACCTTCGAATCTTTGCAATATCTCTTGTAAAGGAAAAACACTTTCTCTGTCTGGAATAGTAAATTTATTTATTCTTCTTGCGTCGACACAAATTCTTATCTTCTTATCTTCACGCTGTATTACAGTGAGTGGATTAAGAAAAGGTGAGTCACTTAGCTCTAATATATCATCTGATAACAGTAAATTTATTTATTCTTCTTGCGTCGACACAAATTCTTATCTTCTTATCTTCACGCTGTATTACAGTGAGTGGATTAAGAAAAGGTGAGTCACTTAGCTCTAATATATCATCTGATAACAGTAAATTTATTTATTCTTCTTGCGTCGACACAAATTCTTATCTTCTTATCTTCACGCTGTATTACAGTGAGTGGATTAAGAAAAGGTGAGTCACTTAGCTCTAATATATCATCTGATAACAGTAAATTTATTTATTCTTCTTGCGTCGACACAAATTCTTATCTTCTTATCTTCACGCTGTATTACAGTGAGTGGATTAAGAAAAGGTGAGTCACTTAGCTCTAATATATCATCTGATAACAGTAAATTTATTTATTCTTCTTGCGTCGACACAAATTCTTATCTTCTTATCTTCACGCTGTATTACAGTGAGTGGATTAAGAAAAGGTGAGTCACTTAGCTCTAATATATCATCTGATAACAGTAAATTTATTTATTCTTCTTGCGTCGACACAAATTCTTATCTTCTTATCTTCACGCTGTATTACAGTGAGTGGATTAAGAAAAGGTGAGTCACTTAGCTCTAATATATCATCTGATAACAGTAAATTTATTTATTCTTCTTGCGTCGACACAAATTCTTATCTTCTTATCTTCACGCTGTATTACAGTGAGTGGATTAAGAAAAGGTGAGTCACTTAGCTCTAATATATCATCTGATAACAGTAAATTTATTTATTCTTCTTGCGTCGACACAAATTCTTATCTTCTTATCTTCACGCTGTATTACAGTGAGTGGATTAAGAAAAGGTGAGTCACTTAGCTCTAATATATCATCTGAT
>NW_019741300.1:103313-125635 GCF_002891405.2 Cryptotermes secundus | reverse complement strand
TGAAGCTCGGACTATATCCTTGAGTTTGGGGACATTAATTCTCCCACCCTCGCAGATATATGTCTTCATTGCTTCTCATTCGATCATTCAAACGGAAGGCGGGTGTTACAACTTTAAATCCTCCAATACCCTCTTACAATTATATCTTCGAAGCCGCTGGTCCAGCGATATTCCCAACGATTCCTGAGACCTCGCTGGACTGCAGCTGCGAAGTGTAATATTTCAAACGATGAGCGGCATCCTTTGCTCATATATATATTTATATTGGCTTCACGTAACAACTGACACTATGGCACCACTATTCCGTGCCGCAGGGATATAGGTGTCAGTTGTTTATACGCCGCTTACACCAAGTCTTGCTCTTAATATTCCAATTTAATCACTAGCTTAAATTGGACGACTTCAACATATGCAAATGCTGACGTTGATGAAGCTATTTTGAAGGAATTAAATGGTCGAACATTCACCACACTTCTATACCACAGAAACTGATATTTACAAACTGAGTAATGAGATATATCGTAATATAAATACAAAGGTCGGATAAAAAGTAGTGGCAACACCTCTATAGTTCTGAAATGACCTTATTACATGATGTAAACACACTTACATTCCTTCAATATAATCGCCCCCCATGTGTACCACCTTCTGCCAAATTTGTGGAAGGCGTCGTACACAATCAGCGCGTCCACTTCTGTTGATGTCCAGCCGTGACCGCCCTACAGCACGAATAATCTCCTCTCTTGTGTTGTAACGTGTACCTCGCAGTGGTTCTTTCATTTTGGTAAAGATATCATAATCGCATGGACTCATATCGGGTGAGTATGGCGGATGTTGCAGTATCTCCCATCGCCAGCGGCGAAACAGATCCTTGACAGCGTCAACAATATGAGCCCTTGCATTGTCATGAAGGATGGTGAGGTTCGTTGCCAACAAGTGTCGTCGCTTTCTCCTGAGTGCTGGACGAAGATATAGTAGTAGGCAGCGTTTATTGTCTGTCGTTGAGGTACAGTGTGGTGCAGTATCACTCCATCAGTGTCATATGCCACAATGAAAATCGTCTTCACATTACTCTGTGTAGGGCGCACTTTCTTTGGACGAGTAGAGGTAGGATGCTTCCATTCATTTGATTGTCGCTTCAAGTGCGGTTCGTATGAGCGAGCCCAAATTTCGTCCAGAGTGACGATCCTTCCAAGGAAGTCGTCACCTTCCCTCTGGTACCGGTCCAAGAAGTCCTGTGCAATTGCATAACGTTGCCATTGTTGCACCTCGGACATTGTATGGAGTACCCAACGCGCTGTAATTTTGCTGTATCCAAGAATAACGTGCAGAATGTGGAGCACGGTTTTGTGACATACGCAGCTAACTCCCACGCAGCCCATCGACGATCGACATCCAGCAAAGAAGCAAGAAGCTGAATTGTGTGGTTGTCAACATGGGATCGTCCTGAACGACGGTTGTCATGAATGGCATCCCTCCCTTAACGGAACAATTTCACTCATCGTGCTACTGTGCGATATGGCAAAGCAGCATCAGCACATGCTTCTCGCAGGCCCTGATAACAGTTTTGTGCACTACTACCTCGTGCAACTTCAATTTGTATCCAAGAGCGTTGTTCTTGTTTCGTAAACATGTTGTTAGGGTGCTTGAACTGGGCTCCTGCACTTCAAGACGATGCACAATGGAACTCAATGAAACTCAACCAGAGCCACTCACTGCACTACTTCAACTGAACTTCTGCTATCAGCTACAGACGGTGCTAGTGCCACCTGACGCACATCTTTCATGTTGCAGCAGTGTTGCCACTACTTTTTATCCAACCCTTGTAGTTATGAAGTGCAGCCAAACTAGAACAAGATAACAAGGAAGACCATTTTTATTGTTGTGAATGGAATTGTTATGTTGTCTGCAGGAAAACAGATGGCATTGTCTACATATACGAAGTTAGCAAATGTAAGAACAAAATTTATCACTTAATTTAAATGTGTAATTAATTCTAAAATATTCAGAGGGACCCTAAAGAAAAGGGCTGTGATTATGGGAATTGATGGAAATCGCTGAAGATCGTTGCAAATAGCGTGATTTAGTATTAGTGTAATGGGCTTTTAGGCTTTGTTGCCAGAAAAGTGTTTATTTCTAAATATAATGCAGCTGGGCAAAAAATAAACCTTTAAAACTTCGAAAAGAAAAACAGCACAACCAGTTTAGGAAAGAAAACGCAAAATAAATTACTATTATGTAGTGATCGATTGTTAATTTTACGGCGCATTTTTATACCTTCCTCCGAAAATGAATTCGTGATTCATTAGTAACCGAACCTCTCTTATGTCGTCCCATATGCAGTATCATGCTTTCTACAAATTGTAAATACAGGCGCGTAATATAAATTTGAATGTGTGCTTGAATTTATTCGCAGGAGATGCCTGCGTTATTTATATGTTACTTCAAAAACTTTTAGTCTATTTTCTGCTATATAAGATGAATATACCAAAAAAGTTACTCAATTTACATTCCACACAACCAGATTTTTGTTTTCTAATCCATTTCTTTATGAAATGCAGACTTTTCAAGTATGTCGTCAGTATTGTTTCATCACTGTAAAAGACGAAGCTAAGACAAATAGCCTTTTTGACAGCTTTTGAAACGCGATTCTATTGTAAATGCAGTAGTACAAGGGAAAGATCTGTGTGATTGTGTAGCTGGAACAGTTAAATGACCAGTTACGCGTATTAGCTTATGGTGATCATACAATCTTCACATGATTGATCCTCTCTAGCTTCATAACTGATGAATGGACAACTTTAAAATATGTTTTTCTGAGTACTCAACATCTTTTCAGTACAAAGAGGAAGAACAGATTCAACAGTGTACATATCCTCATCGGAGCCCAGGGGCTTGATGCATTTGCCCCATCCAATTCAAACAGATTAAGGATAGTGATAAGTGTGGTAAGTATGAGGAAGAACTGTTACAACATTACATTGTGAGCCAGGATAGTGTAGTCGGTAAAGCGACTGTCTACGGGCTAGACCGCAGATGGGTCGGAGTTTGAGTACCGGTAGAGGCAAGATAAGGGCAAGGGCACACCAAGGAAACTGACAACAGCAATTTCCGAGAATTGTTATTAGCCTGAGTTGAATACATGTTACTGGAAGGAACAACGCAAATTGAGGAAACGGTAACGCAACTCGCGGAAGGCCTGAGAAATTCAACTGCCAGTCTAGTCACAATTGCGTTGTAGCGTCGTTTTCTAGTGTTAGCTGTTTTATAACGCACGTCAGTGATTCAATTGTTTAAGATGGCACGAAAGGTTAAGGAATCTGCTAATTTTGTTTTTGTGCAGTTAATTGCGAAGAGCCTGGCATACGTACATGACAAACGCCACTCAGACTATGCTAGGCAAGTCAAATTATATCATTCGGCTGTATACGGTCATCATCAGGTGTCTTTTTATCTTTCTAAAATACTTGCACAGTATGTCAAAATTTCGTGTCGCGTGTGAACGTGATATTTCCTGATTAAAATAAATTGACCTTAATCAAAACAAATTAATTAACATCCCAATATTTTCCTTACGGTCTTCGACCTCACTTCTCACGCCGTCTGAACCGGTCTCAGCTACCACCATATTATGACAAGATCAGTATTATTATCTGCCATTGCAGTCCACGAAATTAAAAAGTGCAATCATGCATTATGTCGGACGAACATACCCACTTAAGATGATGTGAGCAACCCACTCAAACATAAGTATTCTCCATGTGAGCCTGCTAATCCGGAAACCAGTTGCCTGCTTGAAATCGGCGATTTTTCTTCGAATTTGCGTGTGCGTTGCGGTTGCCAGTTTCCTTGATATACCCTCCACCTTTTACAACCAACGACCTTGTACAACGTTCTCCATCTACTCCTCTCATGGCAACCGATGGCAACAGTCTGCTGTTAATTGAGAGGGCTGTGAATCAGTTTAACTATTACGTAATGGCTACATAAACAGCAATGTGCGATTGGCTGCTTCCAGGCTACAAGGTCAAGTGTATCCGACGCGAGGCGAGGTAGAAACTTCACCGTTCACCGGTCAGTCTGTGAACAGTTGCTGGTGCGTGTTGTTACAAACGCCGCTGTTATGGGGTTTCCAAGTGTTGTTGACAGAGTAATTGAATATATTCTTATAAATTATCGCTGGGTTTTTGTTTGTTTCTTCTTGCTTCCAGCTTCTTTACTATATGAAATTTATAATTACGGGAGAAACTGGATTATAGTTAAATTAAACAGTGCTCCGAAACTGCACCACAGAAAAGTACAAAATGTACAGAAGCAGGTGAGTAAAAATTCTGCTCATTAGTATGGACGCCAGGAGGAAGGAAAGTCAGGTCTCTGCGCTCACCCCGCTGGATTTTTGGAAAATAAGTCAAAATTCAGAAGGAAGTAACTATATCATATTAATACGAAGAACTAAAATTACGTTTTAAATTTATTTCTCTATCCCGAATATTCGTTGTACATACAACAAACCATCTTATATGTAGTAAATATGTGTAATTGCACGGTAAATAAACAAGTACACTCACAATGCAAGAAACAATAATGAATACCATAAATGGGTGCATAACTTAGAACTTTATAATTGTAAACCTTCAGTTGCTGGTTGTATCTTTTATAAAAAATTACCTAATAATATAAAATAAATTGAAAATAAAAACCAGTTTATAAGGGAACTGAAGAATTTACTCATTAATGGGTGTTGCTACTCAATTGAAGACTATATGAATGATAAATTCTTAAATACTGGATAATGATACATGCTAGAGGTAAACAACTGTTACATATTTTGTTAGCTATTCGTTAAGAATTATTGTATTTTTGCTAATTTTATAATATCAAATGACATGTCCTACATCAGTGTAATCTGATCTGTAGGATTAATAAACATGAACGAATGAATGAACTCTGAAGCTACCAGTACAAATGCCAGTAGTTTCAAACGGCATAAACATAAGTTTATAAGGACATCTCCTGGCTTCCCCAATTGGAAAAGACCCTGTCGGCGCCCATGGTCAGTGGACGGCATGTACAGGGAGGTTCTTACCCTTGTTGACCGGTTCACGGCAACCGGTGCACCGCCGGCTGCGAGGCGCATACGAATTTCGCCGATGAATCAATATGCTTTTTGACCGATAACGTTCGGAATACCGTAGTTACAGTCTACAGATCGCGGGGCGTTGAAAATGCTGCGCCTCTACACGTAGATATCTTTCGCAGTCAATTGTTTCGTTAAAAAAAACTCAGTTACAGCAATCCTTATTGCGCTTACAGCACACCAGACAACAACTTCCATCGAATGAGGCGGGACTTCGTAGGTTAGATGTGGATTCTGTGAACTCCAGTAGCGATTATATTGCGTATTTTTTGTATCCCTGCAAGTGAAACCATGTCTAATCAGAAAAGAATGCCAATTTCTGATCGATCTCACCTTCAACGACAGACTGTAGAAACCAACTGCAAAAATGAACCCTGTTAGCTGGATCGCGCGACTGCAAGGTGTGGTTTATTGTTGTTTCATATGGTATAATATTCAGCAATTGTGCTGCAGGTCTTGCACCAGACTTTGACACTTCAGTCACTTTAGCTAGGCATTTCAGTGATTTTCTAGGTGTATGTTAAAGTCTGGGCCCAGTATCATCTAACTTCTCACTAAGCTCTCTGCGCTTATGTTATTGTTTCTTGTTTATTAAGAGTCCCGTTAATGTAAGTTTATGCACCAAACTGTGAATTGTTTGTCTACTGGGAACTCTTTCATCACGAAATTTTCGCTGATACTTCGTAGCAGATCTGTATTTCACGTAGGTGGCATACAGAAATACACGTTGCTCTAAATGTAACTGAGAACAGATGGTTAATGGAGTTGATCACTGATGTCTGCTGCTGACAACTCGTAAACAAACTCACACGCATGAACGGCACTATTCGCCATGAAACATAATGTCGTCAAGTGGTCCACAAGTCAATTACTCCACTTCATCACAAAAGTTATCGGCCATCAGGCTTGCTGATTCGTTGGCAAAATTCGTATGCGGTAAGCGGCGGCCCGGTCGCCGAAAAGCGTTAGCCGTGGAGCCGGTCAACAGGAGAAATTGCAGATGCCTTCAGTACTTTTTTTTTATCAATTACAGAAAATCTAGACTTTCATCAAGAAGTAGGACATAATGTCATTTCATTTTTAACAGAGGGTCCTCCGATTTCTGATTAGGCTTTGAGTTTGTGAAATCCAGTGCTTTTCTTTTCTCAGAAACATAACCTTTGCAGTTGGAACTTTTAAATAGAATGCCTTTCAATAAGATCTGAACTATGTGACAATGGTACATTTAACACAATGGAATGGTTTTAATACCAGGGAATTTTCTAAGAAATGCCTCTCTTAACTTTCATAAAACCGTATTAAATTGCCTGCTCTTTCTTTCAGTAAACAAAATATGCGTAATAGCTTTTTGAAATTAAGCTAGGCATAAAATATAAAAAATTTCATAGCAAGAGTCATTGCAGTGGTAATCTGGAATGTAGAAAACTGGTTTCAGTATAAATACAATACTGTACTCATCAAATATTGACCTCTTTGTGTGGTACCCACTAACTTTTCCATGTACAGCAATACCTCGCATAGTCCGGCTTCGATCAGTCCGGATTCAATATAGTCCGGTTTGAAAATTTCAAAACAAACTAAATTTTAATTGAGCAAAATAAAAATAAATTCTAAAAAATTAGTACACAAAATTATTTTCAATACATAAATGATCGGTTTTCTCCCTTTATACAGTCAAGTCTCTTTTTGTGCGGTGTATTTTTATGTGGTTTTAAAGTTATGCGATACGATACATATTTCAAATTTTTCTGGGGTTCCCCGTTGTATATATATGTATGTACCTATGCTCAGGTAGTTCGTTCTTGAGCTGACAGCTATCGCTGGAGGAGGTGGGGAGAGCACTACTTTAACGGAATTTTGGAAGAGCTACAACATCAGAAACGTTATCGAAAATATAGGCTTAGCGTGGCATGAATTAACGGCAGGCAATATGAGGGCAGTATGAAAAAGTATCGTACCTCATTGTGCAAATGATTTCATTGGTTTTGAAACTAATTTTGCTTTAGTCACCAATAACATAGTGGAAATTGGACAGCAAGTTGGTTTCAGTGAGTCAGATTCTGCCAACGTAATTGAGTGCATCAAATCGAACAGTAATGAACTAGATAATGAAACACGTATTAACACAGATGAACAACGGGCTTATGAAAAACGGGAGGACAACTTAGACAGCGACGAATGTGTTGAAGTGCCTGCACGAGAATTAACAGCTGAACAACTATAAAAAATTACTGGAATGGTTGAAACCTTGTCAGAGCATATTATAGAAGTTGATCCCCATATTGAACGTAGCCTTCCAATTCGCCGAACGATAAACAATGCAATTCGTTGCTACAAAGAAATGTATGAAGAGAAAGGGCCAAAGAAGAAAAATGTGCAGACATCAATATAGTAATTTTTAGAGAATAAAAAATTAATTGCGAAAAACATGATTTTTTAAAAATTATTTATAATAAAGACATTGAATTTATTAATCGCGTTTTATTTATTGAAAACGGATTTTTTTTAAACAAATTATCATTTTATGTATGTATTTAGTTCTTCGATTAATCCGGTATCAAACAGTCCGGTATATTGGCAGAACCAATTACCTGGACTATGCGAGGTATTGCTGCATATGCAAATTACAAACCGTGAATACATTGGGCTGGTAAAGCTGGATGTACATGGAGCACCACCTGTATATAACATCTGTCCAATTCAGGTTGATGGGAATTGCTGCAGATCATCACATAAATTTATTTTTATGTCTCTTGAGATATTCTAGTTTATAAAATAATCCTCTCAGAAACGTTAAGGCATCATCATGGTAACTTTATGTAGAATATAATTTAATCATGAGTTAATAAACATTATTGTAAATATTTCTGAGAAGTTTGGAATGACCAAGCAGAAATTATTTTTATTTTAGGTACAGAATTGGAGGGCGTCAGGAATGACCGTTCCAATGTGCACTTCCAGACCAGGGTGGCAGACAATGTCACTGAGCAAACCAAAGTACAAGAAGAAGCTTTGGAACATTGACATTAATTTGATTGATATTTTGGAAATTGATGTTGAAAAACAGGTATTCATTTCACTTCAACATACAGTGTGATTCAGAGTTATGTGTGCCATGCTTTGAGAGACTGAGGGTATAAATGAAGTATTGTTCAATTTTACCCATGTTGAGTTACGATCTTTTGCTGTTTTTTTTTTAAGAAAATGACATAATTATCCATTCACATACACATTCTATTATTTATGAGTAATATCTTACTTTATTACTTTTCATTACAGTGAATAAAAGCATAGATACCAAATGGTATTATAATTCAGGTGCATGCTACAGTGCTTAATGATTTAATTTGCTGGGGCAGTCTCGAAGGTGCAACATCTTGTGTGTATAGACTGCTGGTGTGCTACACTGTCACTCTTGTAAATTATATAATTTATAAAAAAGTAACAACTTAGAACAGAGCTATAAAGTTTGGAGTGTCTTTAATTTGCAGGGGCAATTCCGATGTTTCAACTCCATGTTGTGCTCATAGATTGTTGGCCTGCTGCGGTGTCACATTTTCTAAATGATATCATTTATCATTATTGAAATGAAGGCCATTAAATTGTTAAGAGTTAATAAATGGTCTGTGTGCTTGTATTATACGTTGTTGATATTTGTTTGTTGTAAATGTGGCAGTATGTATGATGTCTGTGTTTGTTATGAATTTTAATATGTTAGAATGAAACTGTATTGATGATATGGCCGGCCAATGTGTGTGGAATGGCAAGGTGTGCAGTTGCACAGTATAGAGTTGTTATGTTTGGAAATATGAGGGATTTTTTTCAGGGTTGAATGTGACAGTGGTTTTCCCATGGCCTATGTGTCTTGTCTTGACAATTTGTGCTGTCTGCGTGAGGCCTGATTATATACTTTATTGGACCAAGGACGTATGATGTGTAGTCATCATGAATTTGTAATGTGTGACATGTTTTATATCCAGCCCTACAGGGAGGTGATTGGATCCATGAAGTGAAAATAAACGTAAATGTAAATTGAATAGTGTGAGGATTCTCCCGTGATCATTCTGGCAGGTTGTGGAGATGTTTTAGTTCACTCCTGGTAAATACTGCTTAGAGTTCAGTATAGTACAATAGTAGTGTATCAACCAAGACTGAAGTTTTGGCCTTCTGCTTTTGGATTTCTTACTAATGATTGCAAGAAATAATGATTGTTAATTGTCACTTTAAGTCATTATTGGATTAAGCAATATATGTTATTTAGTGACTTCAAGATAAGTGTTTTGATTCCACATAGTACTTGTCCTGACACAAAGTCTGTATCTTAGGCAAAGTGAAAGGCCAACACGTGACTAGTTCCCTTGTAATCATAGTCATCTGATTGTTTTAGACCGCAGTATTTACCAAATAAATGCGTGCTTACAGTTGCTGACAAATTTATAAATACACTCAACTCTCGATTATCCGGGGGCGGATAAACCGGTTTGCGGCTTAACCGGGACTACCGGGGCTTTTTTGAGGTTTATATGTTGTTTAATTTTCATTCACTTTTGTTTCACATGGTGAGTTGTACCACTATTTTCGCACTAGTGTGAACCGAGCTCTGCATTTTTTGGTTCCGTTATGCTAACAAAATGTTCTAGGGTAGAGGTGAAAGAATGCAAGGATTTGTGGAAAGTTTCAAGGACAGATACACCGATCCAGTTAGTCTCTTTGTATCGATCTTCAAGTGTGTTAGCAAAATGTCAGGGTGTGAAAGGAAGCGTGTTGTGTTAATTATTCAACAGAAACTCGTGTGAGCCGGGCTTCGAAATGTTAAGCGGTGACGAAATCAAGTTCAGTGGGGGTTCAGCCAGAAGAGCGGGAAAAAAAAGGGAGAATGAGGAAGAGGTGGATGGTGCTGCTAGTAAGAAAATATCACACGGTGCTGCTCTTAATCATTTGGAATCCTTACTAGACTATCTTGAGTGATCTTGAGAGTGAAGAGAACAGTTTATTAAGTGACAAGCTAATATTACGTAGCCTTCGTACGGATATCCGTAAAAAGGAAAATGCCGCGAAAAAGCAAACGACAGTGTGTTAAGTGTGCATATTCATAAAAAGTGTTGGATGTTGTTGAACACTGTGATTTAAATAACTAATTCATACTTCAGTGTAATGTAAAAAAAAGTATTAAATAGGCCATGAGATGACATAAAAATGAGGTTGAATAAATTTAAATACAGGTAGGCCTTTAGTATTATGAAGGTACAGTATTACAGTACTAATTTTAATCAAATTTGTCTTAACCGGGTTTTCGATTAATCGTGATTTCCATCCCCACCATTATCCCGGATAATTGAGAGTTGAGTGTATTTGTTATATGTGTTAATGATTCATTGTATGAAACTGTCATCAATGGTCTTAAATCTTATTTCTTGAACGTAAATAAAGAAAATGTATGTAGTTTTATGTCTACAAAGAGATTGATAGTCTGGTCAAATTGACGCTGCTAGGCGTAAAAAGGATTCTGCTAACATCAGTGAAATGCATCAGGTTCACATTGGGTCTCTGCCTCATTCTCTTATATCTTCTGATTGGCATATAGTGGAGTTTTCTTGGGTTTCAGGTCTGCCATGCCAAATACGTATTTGTAGCATTTCCTCTGTATTTTTTTGTTCATTCCCACAAATCGCACTATTCTGCCTGTCTCTTTGAATTTTTATATCAAGGCACTTCTTTCTTCTCTGAGCTCCTTCACTTCAAGCCTTTCTTCAGATTCATTCTGAACTTTTCTCTCTTCTTTTTATTGTTAAAGAAAATGGGATTATCATGTGCATGCAAAGCACAAGTGACTGTACTCTCCTTGTTAATGTTGCAGTAGACTCATTGTTCATGATCCGAGCATTTGATACTGGCCTAGTCAGCGCTGTGCATGTCTTCATTTTCCATGTTCCTGATGATTGAGTTTTTCTTTAAAATTCAGGCTTTACATTCTTATCCATCTCTGAGAAACTCAGGGGGTTGATGTATGTGCACTTCTTGTTCTCTGTATCCAATTGAGGAAATTGTGGCGATGTCCAGGTGGTGCATATCCAGTTAAAGTTCTGCATCAGGATGCGCGGTAGCGTAGTTGGTTGAAGGGCTATGATACAAGCCGAAAGGTCGCGGGTTCAAGTCCCAATGAGGTCATTGGATTTTTTCAATTGACCTAATCCTTCCAGTCGCACTATGGCGCTGGGGTTCACTCAGCCTCTAACAGAAATGAGTACCAGGGATTAATTAAATAATTATCCTGGGGAGTAAAGTGCGACCGGTGCATAAGGCTGACAACCTTACCGCCATCTTTGAGCCGATTGTCTAGATATGTGGGACCTTCAACGTCTCATAACCCTATGGGCCTTCACGGCCTGGTACAGGGATAGCTTTACTTTTACTTATCAGTATGCAGCAACAATGTTACGGATGAACATTTTGCTACATTTCGAAAGTATCATTATAGCCCCATCAGGCTTTTGAATTTGGTACCTTGCTGCTAATTCTGATTGTTGTGGATGTTCTTTGAAATTTGCTGCTTCTTTTGTCTTGAAAACTCAATAATTTTGCACCATCTTCCTAGTGAATGGCAATCTCACTATTTTCCATGTCAGAGGATATTTGTATTCTACATTCACTGGAGGTTTCCACTTCACTTTAAGTGTCTTGAAAGTGCTTCTTCCACAGCTCCGAGATCATCATCCTTCTGCATGAAGTAATTCCATAATAACATATTTAGTTGTCACTGTCTCTGCAGATACCTTTGATCTTCAAGAATATCGATTTCTAGATGAACGTCGAAATCCTCTAATTCTGTATCAGCCGTCTTCTTCCTCTTCCTGATTTTTATCTCTCTGCTAATGTTGATTTCTAGTTAGTTCTTTTCATGCAGCAAAACTAATTTTGTTTCAGCACAAGCATTAAGTGCCAACACTTGTGCACTTTGGTTTGCAGGTGTTGGCCAGCATATGACATGTAATCATGAGATTACATTCTCACCAACAATTGTACCCTGTATTCAGTGCTGGGTTATAAATTAGAAATTTACTACATTTCAGACAGTACGTGTAGAACCTCTGGTGACAATGGGTCAGTTGACAGCTACTCTTGATCCATTGGGTTGGACTATACCCATTGTTCCAGAACTAGATGACCTAACTGTTGGTATGTGTTCATGTCTGTTTTAAGATACAGATTATATGTTATATTCTCAGTAAGGACTAATTTATCTTTCATTCAATAAATATTTTTGATAAATTGTAATTGAAGTCTGTTGTTGTTCTGTGTGATGTTCTTATATACAGTACTGAATGTGTCCGACAGGAAATGGGCAATGTTAATCTACCCCAGAAAAATGAAGTGAAATACCTGGGCAAGCATCTCGGTAGAAAACTGACATGGGCAAAGCACATTAAATCCAAAAGGAAACAGCTCAACCAAAATGTGAAACAAATGCACTGGCTACTCGGAAGAAGATCGACACTATCAATAGAACACAAACTCCTTCTATACAAAGCAATACTCAAGGCCATATGGACCTACGAAATTCAGCTATGAGGGTCAGCCTCCAATTCCAACATTGAAATCCTCCAGCGCTTTCAATGCAAGTCTTCCTGAACATTCTGAACACTCTCTGCTACATAAACAACCACAGCATCCATGAACACAGTGCTCAATGAAATACCCAATAGTTAAGAAAATTAGAAAACCACACTAATGCACTAGCAGTGAACCCAGTAAACGATAGCGAAACTACACATAGACTGAAAAGATACACCAACCTAACTCTACCAGACAGACCTCAGTAAAACCCCAATACAAGAATTAAAATTATACCTAAGAGAACAAAAAGAAAAACAAGAGTATGAGTTATGCCACTGGGCGTAACTCATGCATGAGCCTATACTTATTGAACATACACATTTATTGTAGGTTCTTCAGATTATGTATAATAAATGTTATGAACTTCTTTATTCACTCTTACACATCAAGATAAGTTTAAATTATTTTAAACTGAAAGTTTTTATTTCTTTTTAATTTCATTTATAGATTTTTAAACACCTACAATTAACTATGGCAAACATCCCCTGTGTGCTTAATACATTCTTGTAGAATTTGAGGTTCTCACAGTGGTGGTAATAAAGATTTTTGACTTCTAAGATATAACGCCATGTAGTCCACTGAAAGTAAACTGATATCTCAGAGGAAGGTGACACGTCTACCTTCAGGGATGAAGAATAAGATTTGTTTGCTACCTGCTTCATGCTGATTTCTTTCTTGGCTTATTCTTTGACCTGGTAGATGGAGACAATCTGTTTGTCCAAAACGTCAGTTGGCTTTCAAGAAACAACATGGCGATTATGTCCCACAAGATTGAATTGTTCTTAATATGATTTTAATTATTGATTAATGTGGATTGAATAGATCCATATTAGAAATTAAATTAGCGGGTTTAATACAAATATTACTATATAATTACATTGCTTTTTAGGTGGACTTATAATGGGTACAGGTGTGGAATCTTCTTCTCACATATATGGCCTGTTTCAACACATATGTGTATCTTATGAGCTAGTTTTGGCTGATGGCAGTTTGGTAACTTGCTCAAAGGTGAGGGACAAGACTGTGTCCTAAAATCTTGATTACAGTCAGTAGATTTACGCTTTTAGTCTAGTCACTTTCAGAAAATGAGACATTATGGTACCCATTCCTTTACATACATCTTATCATCTCCTACTTCCTTCCTTCATACTTTGGAATCATTTATCCTACCTGTTTCAGAATGTTAGAATCCTCAAACACATACTGTTCACATTAAATTCAATGATCTGCAGAATCAACCATCTGAAACCTAACGATTGAATGATTGAATGAAACAAAAGAGAAGACTGGTATTCGGTATGGAGCGACCACATGGCCAGTGAAAGGAGGTGATGAAGAATGTTTTGAAGTTCAGATGGACTTGAAAAAAGATGATAAAAAAATGTTTCACTGACCATGTGATTGTTGAAGCACTTCTCATCGCCTTCTTTCACTTTCATTATGGTTGCTCCCTTTTACATAGCACCCTGTTCCTCTGTTTCACCCAATCACAGCTTCACCTCTAACCCATCTTCCATTGCAAGATCAATGGAAGAGTTGCAGAAATTCCCCTGAAGTCATTAACAATGAAAATTGCAATTACAATGTTTGTCAAAATGAAAAACCTTAAACTTTCTACATGGAATATTTCCAAAATCTGAAGCCCATCTACAAAAGCCTAAGAACTCTGTAATATGTTCTTCTTGTGTAGGAATCAGATCCAGATTTATTTTATGCTGTTCCATGGTCATATGGCACACTAGGTTTCCTCACAGCTGCAGTAATCAGAATCATCCCAGCGCAGAAGTAAGTATCGTCAGTAGTGAAGATTGATTGATTGATTGTTGTAAATGCACTATATTTCCAATAACCAAATACACTGCCACCATCACCACCACTGCCACCGCTGCGACCACCACCACCACCACCACCGCCACTGCTGCGACCACCACCACCACCACTTCCACCGCTGTGACCACCACCACCACCATTTCCACCGCTGTGACCACCACTAAAGTCTTAATTTTCCAGAACTTGAATATTTATTATATGAAAAGAATGGTAGACAGTCACCTATAAAAGAGTTGAGAAATTGAAAAGTGGCTGAAATTTAATACTCATACTACTGTAATGTTAACATTTTCAGTTATACAGTATATTTCATTACTATTTCATTCAAAGAATACTTTTCTGTTTGCTATGCAATAAAAATGTAATTCCTGTTCCAAGAAGTCCTTGGTAATGTGTATTCATCTCCGATCTAGTCAGGGCATTTTAAAGTTGCAGGTAAACATTTTTATAGCTATATAAATAGAGTATTTTGGTGTGTTTCTTCTGAAGGCTTTTACAATAGCATATGTATCAGTACTTCGTAACAAAAGGTTTTGAAAGCACCACCTCTCAAATGTTTTCTTACAACTCCTAGTGAGCGCTGTAGTATTTTTTATGTGCTGTTTTCACTAAATAGACTATTTTTGTTCTTTCCACTTACCTCATGAACATATTATTAAAGAGACCCACTATTCCCGTACTTCTTTTGAAACAACTGTTTTTGTGCTGCTGTGGACCTGGTACATTCAGTTAATTGTATCTACCACTGCTACTATGATTTAAAGTCACTAGGTTAGTACAAAGTTGTAGGATTTTAAGTTCTCACAGCAGTGGATATGAAGAGTTATATCATCTAGAATATAATGCCGTATAGTCCAATGAAAGACAATTGATGGTTTGGAGGAACATATCACTTTGTTTGCTGCCTGCTTCATGCTGTTTCATGCTTGGTTTATTCTTCAGATCTGAAGATATAGGTGGCTTGTTCCTCCAAAATATTAGCTAATTTTCACTGGGTTACATGGCATTATATCCCAGAGGATAGAACTCTTCAAGTAGAAAACTGTTCTACATTATGTTTCATTTCTTCTAATTTTATGTTTTCCAATAGATGTTCAAAAAATTCTCCCAGTAGAAAGAGGCTGAGAGTCCATGTACATATTTGCTTTCTTTTTTGGCACAGGTATGTGAAATTGAACTATCATCCTGCATATTCCTTGGATGATGCTGTGAAAGTGTTTGAAGAACAAAGCATGAAAAAGGATGAAAATGATTTTGTGGAGGGTTTATTGTTCAGTGCTGACCAGGCTGTTATTATGACTGGAAATTTTTCGTCTACCTGTGAACCTGGAAAAGTAAGTTTAATATTTATTTTTAATTTGAATACATCCAACTTGTGTCCATCATTCAAGGTTTTAGATTATCTGTCACACAAGCTTACAGGTATGTTAAAACCATGTCATTTTTATTCCTACTCATACACTACATCGTTCAATTGCAAAGTGGTCATCATGAGGTGCAAAACACAAACCAAACATATTAACTTTTAAATGCTGGACTTTTGAAATGGTGGTAAGCTTATGCTGGCCGTAGTTTATTTAAATGCCCGTTGCTGCTCTGCGTCTAAATGTCCGTTCCTTTTAGGGAGCTTAAACAATTTTAAGCACTGTGTTTAAAAATGCTGTATCTAATACAATTTCTATGATAAATGGACAGAATTAACTTTGTTTGAATCAGCAAAGAACATTTTTTTTCCCCTTGGCACTACAGCCCCAGTGGGCCTAGGCCTACCTCCATGAACTCCGTTCACTTCGGTTTTTCTAGATCTTACACATATGGTAGGACTCCTTGGGCGAGTGATCAGCTCGTCGCAAGGCCTCTACCTGTAGACAAACACAGAAAAACACACACAAACATCCATGCCCTGAGTGGGATTCGAACCCATGATCCCTGCTTCCGAGCGAGCGAAGACAGTGCATGCCTTAGACTGCTCGGCTACTGTGACCGGCCAGCAAAGAACATAGTGTCGCATATTATAATGGAAGGTTTGAAAATTTTCATACAAAGGGTTATACTCTATTTTCAATTCTCTCTTTTAATTTTGATGCGTACTGTAAAAATGATTTCCCTGTTCTTCACAGAGTTGTTCTGCATTATAAATTCATTCCTGCTTGTACGTAACACCTGACATATTTTAGCAGTCTCTGGTGTCATAAAACAGATGGAAGCAATAAAATCATTTGGTTCTCTGCTGGCAAATTTTACATCTTTGTTACGCTCTTCAGATTCTCGAATCTTTTGACTAAAGGACAGAAGAATGAAAGCATCGCTATTCAAGAAAAAGCTAGAGGGGTCCCTTCTTCAGTGCTAAGACCTCCCATTATAGCTGCAAGAGATTATTGCCCTTTCTATGGTCCTGAATAGACACTTACATTGTGGCTGAGATACAGAGTGTGATCTGTTTTCTGTGCATTCATAGTGAAATCGAATACAGTCAACTCTCGATTATCCGGGGGCGGATTAACCGGTTTGCGGCTTAACCGGGGCAGCTGACGCTTTTTTGAGGCTTATATGTTGTTTAACATTCATTCACTTTTGTTTCACATGGCGAGTTGTAACACTATTTTCGCACTAGTGTGAACCGAGCTCTGCATTCTTTGGTCCCGTTATGCTAACACAATGTTCTAGGGTAGGGGTGAAAGAATGCAAGGATTTGTGGAAAGTTTCAAGGACAGATACATCGCCCCAGTTAGTATCTTTGTATTGATCTTCAAGTGCGTTAGCAAAATGTCAATCTGTAAAAGGAAGCATGTTGTGTTAAGTATTCAACAGAAAAAGGAAAATGCCGTGAAAAAGTAAACGACAATATTAAATTTTTTTAAGTGTTAAGTGTGAATGTTCGTAAAAAGTGTTGGATGTTGTTGAAGACTGTGATTGAAATAACTAATTCATACTTCAGTGTAATGTAAAAAAAGTATTAAATAGGCCATGAGATGACATAAAAATGAGGTTGAATAAATTTAAATGCAGGTAGGCCTATAGTATTATGAAGGTACAGTATTACAGTACTACTTTTAATAAAATTTGTCTTAACCGGGTTTTCGATTAATCGTGATTTCCATCCCCACCATTATCCCGGATAATCGAGAGTTGACTGTACTGTAGTTTCATTTCAGGCTATATATACATCAAGCAGATAACAACAGAAAAAGGTATGTGCATCAAATTTTACTATATATTTTAATGCATTAATCTGCAGAATCTGCAGTAAAAATACTGGCTCGTGAATGAGTTTTGGCATAACTCATACATAAGTGTATACCCTTTTTTGTTGTTGTTCACATAGGTATCATTTTAATTCCTCTATTAGGGTTTTACTCAAGTCTGTCTGGTAATTACTACATTTAAAAATAAATGCTTAGGACTGTGCATGCACTTCTACTAGTGGAGTGTGCACGCACTTCCACTGGCGGAGTTTAAATGCCCGACTGGCCAAATCAGGGTACTTTGGCCACGATGACCATACTCATCACTGGCCTGATTGGGGCACTTCAGATGTTAAAAGGCCACACTTAAATGCAAAGAGTTACAAAGTGTATATAAAAGCATAAAAAAGGTAAAAGCACTGATTTAATTTATTGCGTTTCATATTTTTATATGTTTTTATATATTGTGACTTGTTAATGCACTGCCAGGCAACGGCTCAATAAACACCCCGTGATATGCACATGTAACAATAGAACAATGGGGTTATGCAACTTCTTCCTAGGCAGTGGCCCAGTAAACACACTTTCACACATGTGCAATGACATCACACCCCAACAGTGCTTAACTATCACGTGACTTGTGTTTTCTTTGTTGTCTGCAGTAAAACTGTGTTTTCTGCACTGTCCATGCCATAGCTATGTAACACAAGTCTGCTTGTAGCTAAGAAGAGTTTTAGTTGAGTTCTGAGGTTCCTGGGTGATTGAACAAAAAATGGAAAGAAGACTTCATAGTGATTTGAAGTGCTAGTTTCTGTGTTGAGATCCGTTGCTAGGACACGACTAGTGAAGACAGAGAATCCTAGTGTGTATGTAATGGTGAGCTGTAAATTGTGTAAATCAGCTATAGCTCTGTATTAATTGTAATTAAGAGAGACTGTAACAGAAGTGCTAATAAATCCAATCATCCAATCTAGAACTTGTTATTTTCATCATGCATACCTTCCTACACATGACAGTATTTTTCATAACTCTTTGCATTACTGTATGGATCATACTTACATGAATAATCATGCAAGTGTAACTGGGAATGTACTACTTTAATCATAATTGTAACTTGTGATCTTTTACAGCTGAATGAAATAGGAAAGTGGTACAAACCATGGTTTTTCACTCATGTTAGGAAGGCTCTGGAGGAGGGTCCTGGCCATGAGTATATACCACTGAGAGAGTACTATCACAGACATACAAAACCACTCTTTTGGGAAGTTGAGGTATATTATTCATCAGTACAGTTAAGTCTTTATATCCTAATTTAAATAACACACTGCAGTTATTTTATAAAAATACTGAATGCAGAGTGCCTGCTGCTTGCTTGGCTTATTCTTAAGCTCTGTTGTTGGAGACAGCATATTCCTTAGAAACGTTTGTATACTACTACCAGACTACATGATATCACATACCAGGAGATAGTACTTTTCGTTCATTATCTGTGTATCATCTTGGCATTTGCCTGGAGAAACTGAGGGGAACTGAAAACCACTGGTCACAATTCAGATATGATCCAGGAACTTTCAGAATAATAGAACATTACTGTTGTTAGTACCGCCATAGTCTACTTATAAACAGATATTGAATTCTGTGTGTGACATAAATCTGCATATCTGACTGAGACTAGTTTTCTCCAAAAATATATCTGTATATGATTTAAGAAAATGGCTCATTATAATTAAATTGAAAAGCCAATTTGAATACTGGATGCGTGTAAAAAGTGGTGCTTTGTAATATGCTCATGTGAGAGGTCCCTTATAAATTATGAAGCAGGCTTTACTAATTGAAGTCTTTTGCTCTTTTCCTCAGTTTATAGGGATGTATGTTGGAGTATACGTTAACCTTCTCTCATTTCAAAACACTGCTGTGTAAATTGTTCTTTGCCTGAGCACTTGAAAGAGTTTATATCTTATTCCTGCATCCCACTGACATATTTTGAAGAGTTTATTAGCTTCTTGATGCTTCAGTATATCTTGCAATGTATGAGGACAGTGTTCCTTTAATGTATTGGCTTTGATTATCTAGTTATTACCTTAATAATAATACATAATAATACAGAAAATTCCTTTTATGAAATAATAGGGTAAAGTACAGAGTTGCAGTTTTGAGTAAGATCAGAAGAGGATTAAAATAAGTCAAAACTGTTTCCTCTCCAGTTCCTCCCATTTTACCACTCTAGTGTCATATTCTTCATGACATAAAGGGTGATACTGTAAATATGAGATATTTCTATTATTTTTGTGTAAAATAATTTTTCTGCCTAAAAATGGTTTATGAGAATATTTCCATATACAATTCATTCTCTTAAGTACCCTCATTGTTTCCCCTTGCAGAATATAATTCCATTTGGCAACAACATTATCTTCCGCTACCTACTGGGTTGGATGATGCCACCAAAGGTCTCATTATTGAAAGTAACTGAAACAAAAGCCATCACAAATCTATATGAAAATAATCATATTATTCAAGATTGGTTAGTACCAGTGAAATCCCTGAAAGAGTCCCTTCTCAACTTCCATGATGCTGTGCAGGTAAGCAGTAAGCCTAGCTGCTATTAAAGCAAATTGAACTAAGTATATGAATGTGTGAATAAATGAAAACACAAGATTGTGGTCTTTTTTAGTTCTGTAGGTGGTCACATTTCAGATGAACCTACCACCTCCATCTTCAGTAGGCAGTATGAAGGCAGCAATTTGGGGATTTTTCCCCTGTATTTAGGGTAACACGTATGAAACTACATAGTGTCATAAACCAGAAGACCATAATCTTAGTTTTTATTGGTATATAAGCTTCAAATTTGAAACTAAACTCTGCAGCCAAGTGATTATATAACTGTAAGTAGTAAACCATCTGAAAATCTCTCTAAATATGAATAACAATCAGAAACACACATGAAGTTCAAGATGAAGTTAAGAGAAGAATAAATTCACAAAACCCTTGTTAATGCTGAATTCAGATATCGGTATTCAGATATTCAGTATTATCTCATCTACATTCCCAAACACTGTAGATTAATACATAGTGTGACGTGGATGGTGTAGCGGGAGGTGGGGGTCGCGTGAACTCTGTGATCTCATGAGTGATGTCACATACCCCCACTCCGTCCATCAGTGTGCAATGCTCGGTAGACACCCCCTTCCCCGCGGTGACGTGGCAGAGGAGCGGCGGCACCAGGCAACCATTGCCACGGTCATGTAACACAGGATGCCGCAGTTGCTATGCAGCAGTAAACAATACCCGACAGCGTTGCTAGGCTATCAGCAAACACGTGGTCAGGCAACAGTTGTACCTATTACACAACTGATTTCTGTCTTGTCCGTGCCGAGGCTAAATAAGGAGCAGCGAAGACTATTCAAGATAGACTTGAAAGGATTCTGACGATGGTGTATACTGTACTTCTTTTGGCTTATTTTGGACTTCACCCATCATCTGGTATGTAAAAGACAAAAAACCACGACGTTTCGGAGACTGGATCTGTCTCCGTCTTCAGGTGGATAGGGAAGGATAAACCTACTCAGTTGGGCCCCTTAGAAAGAGCTAGTCATTGAGACTAGCTCAACACCACTCTTTCACACCACCGTTGGACTGTGCACAGAGCTGTTTTGGAGACCTTTGATGCAGTCTTGAGGGAATTTTCCATTGATTAGGACTGCTATATCATCAGGATATCCTACCATGTATTACCCACTGTTGTTGAGCTCCCAAAGAAAATCGTCCATGAACAGGCTCCACAACAGAGACAAAAGCACACCTCCCTGTGGCTCTCCCCCACCCCGATGCCACAGACGCTCCCAGGGTCTCTCCAGACAATGTAGCAACTATGTTCCTGCTTTCCAACATAGCACAGATCCATCTGCATATTGCAGGCTCAGTAGCATAGCCTGTTTTATTGTGTCAAATGAGGTTCTATTAAAAGCTCTCTCCATGTCAAAGAATGCTCCAAGGACAATATCCTTGTGTTCAATACCATTTTATATGCATTCTACCACATTATGAAGTGCGGTTTCAGTGGATATGCCTTTTTGGTGAGCATGTTGGTTTCAGTGAAGAGGATGAATCATCAACACACCATCCCTAATATGCTTATCCGCTAGTTTCTCCATTGTTTTCAAGAGGAAAGGCAACAGGCTGATAGGATGATAAGCCTTGACCTCGGGGTAATCAGGTTTCATGGGCTTCAGAATAAATGTCACTTTAACTTGCCTCTAGGCAATGGGAATAAATTCATGCGCCATTCAGGCTCTAAATATGCGGCATAGATGTGAGGCTAAAAGTTCCATCCCTTGCTGCAAGCGTGCCGGTACAATTCCATCAGTTCCCCCAGACTTAAATGGTTTGAATATGCCTAGTGCCCATCTAATTTTTTATTGATTGATCACATGTTTAGCCAGGTTCCAGTCTCCCCTATTTGTTATGCCTCTGCATATTCCCAGGTTCATCTGACCCTGTCCATCATCATACGAATCATCAATCAGCTTTGAATACATACATACATACATACATACATA